>NC_134500.1:36220401-36239662 GCF_040206685.1 Ascaphus truei
GGAGGGGAGATGTGTGTGTGTGGGAGGGGGGGGGGGTGTGTGTGTAGGAGGGGGGACGTGTGTGTGTGTGTGGGAGGGGGGATGTGTGTGTGTGGGGGAGGGGGTGTGTGTGTGGGAGGGGGGGATGTGTGTGTGTGGGGGTGTGGGGGGATGTGTGTGTGTGTGGGAGGGGAGATCTGTGTTTGTGTGTGGGGGGAGATCCGCGTGGGGGGAGATCCGCGTGGGCAGAGGACCGCGTGGGCAGAGGACAGGCGCAGAGCACCGCGTGGGCAGAGGACAGGCGCAGAGCACCGCGTGGGCAGAGGACAGGCGCAGAGCACCGCGTGGGCAGAGGACAGGCGCAGAGCACCGCGTGGGCAGAGGACAGGCGCAGAGTACCGCGTGGGCCGAGGACAGGCGCAGAGCACCGCGTGGGCCGAGGACAGGCGCAGAGCACCGCGTGGACAGAGGACAGGCGCAGAGCACCGCGTGGGCAGAGGACAGGCGCAGAGCACAGCGTGGGCAGAGGACAGGCGCAGAGCACAGCGTGGGTAGAGGACAGGCGCAGAGCACCGCGTGGGCAGAGGACAGGCGCAGAGCACCGCGTGGGCAGGGGAAAGGCGCAGAGCACCGCGTGGGCAGAGGGCCGCGTGGGCAGAGGACAGGCGCAGAGCACCGCGTGGGCAGAGGACAGGCGCAGAGCACCGCGTGGGCAGAGGACAGGCGCAGAGTACCGCGTGGGCAGAGGACAGGCGCAGAGCACCGCGTGGGCCGAGGACAGGCGCAGAGCACCGCGTGGGCAGAGGACAGGCGCAGAGCACCGCGTGGGCAGAGGACAGGCGCAGAGCACAGCGTGGGCAGAGGACAGGCGCAGAGCACCGCGTGGGCAGAGGACCGCGTGGGCAGAGAACAGGCGCAGAGCACCGCGTGGGCAGAGGACCGTGTGGGCAGAGGACAGGCGCAGAGCAGAGCTCCCTATCAGACACAGAGGAAGAGAAGACCCAAAATGAAAGGGTGTGACTTCTCCGGCAGAGGCGACGAGTGAGCGGCCAGTCCAGGTGTGGGCAGTTTGCCATGTACTCCCCAGTGTGACACATACGTATGAGAGATTGCGGCCATACACAATGCCACCCATAATGTAGGGCATTTAAGGGGTAGTTTCACTTAGCAGGCAAAAATTACATACGGTACGGTACATACGGTACGGTACATACGGTACGGTACATACGGTACGGTACATACGGTACGGTACATACGGTACATACGGTACGGTACATACGGTACGGTACATACGGTACGGTACATACGCTACGGTACATACGCTACGGTACATACGGTACGGTACGGTACATACGTCATTTATTACGCATGGAAGCAGACTGTAACCCAGCGGCCCCAGCCTTACTTACACTGTGCCCCCTCTACCCCCCCTCCGCTGGAAAATCCTTGTTCCCCTGAACCCCTAATTAATAAATCTCATCACTGACTCCTCATACTAATCGCCACCCCAACTGTGTGACCGATCCCAGGCAGTATATAGTGTCCTGAGCTCGAGGGGGGAACACACGTTAATAATCCTCCAAACTGTGTGACTGGTCCCCGACAGTATATAGTGTCCTGAGCTCGTTGGGGGGGACCTCATGCCCCCCCCCCAGGACCTCACGCCCCTCCCCCAGGACCTCACGCCCCCCCAGGACCTCACGCCCCCCCCCCAGGACCTCACGCCCCTCCCCCAGGACCTCACGCCCCCCCCCCCCAGGAACTCACACACCCTTGTTGGGAATCACGGTTATAGAAAGATTTAAACATTTGTGTTCTAAGAACTAAAAAGGAAGCGAAGGGAAGCGTTTAATCGGATAAAATCCCATTTCACTTGATCAAATTTCTCTCCCCCACATAGAGCAGACAGTGTCTTTAGCGCGGTACACAATTTTGCAGGCGAGGAGTTCCTGCCCCAAAGAGCTTACAATCTAATTTCCGCCTCCTAGACCTAGGAAGATAGTGACTCACGGACATGAGGACGCCGGAAAATGTATGCTGCGTCAGTGAGCGGTACCGAGTAAAGTCGCTGGAAGTAACCGGCGGCGTGACCCCGTATAGATCAGGGACCTGCTTTACACAGCTCCCAAGGGGAATCAGGGGAATGAAATACAGAAACCAGCCTTCCTGCAGCCGTGGATGGGAGTTATAGGGTGGGGGTTTATGGCACATGGCCGGCTAATCCTTTTAGGCTAATGGGATGACTAAATCATGCAGGTTGTTCAACACAGAGGGGCTCGGATAATGCACAGAAACAGAGACTGATGTCAGATAAGAACCACACCGCCCATCCCGTCTGCTCGGGTTCCTAAACCTCAGACCCCATTACATCTTTGGCTCTAGCCTTCTGCCTGTCCCCAGCCTGCTTGCATTCCCTTCCTGTAGTGTTAGCTCTGTTGGGAGGCTGGTCCCTGCACCCTGCACTAAAACAAGCCCATGATTGTAAGGGGAAGTGCGGGAGCCGGGGGAGGAAGAGATCAGTGGACAGGAGTTTGACCCCCGTACATTCTTGGAGCTCCAAAGCAGCCCACCCGATCTGGGATTTGGTAATAGAATGGTTATTGGGGAGGGGGAGCCTGACGCCCGTATTATTTAGAAACTGACACTTTCCTTCAAGGCTTACTTCATGAAATACGGTTACTGTCCTTAAAAAGGAGTACGCCTTTTTATAAAGTATATGGCCAAAAGTGGAAAAGTTCTTTCAAAACTGAAGCTCCCACTTGGGAGGTCTTTCCACTTTGCTGCAAGAACAGGACCTACTATGGTTCTTTCCCCTCATACCGAGGTAACGGGAAGGGGTCACCGTGTAGTGTAGGACCTGCATTATCGGTTATACCTTGACGTTTGGTATGCAGGCTTATAACGCCTTGGCCAAAGGGTTTAACTAAATAACCAAGTAATTATTATTATTGAAGTATTTAAACTTTATACTTATTACCATATATGTTTTGTCAATTGGATGTAGCATTGGGCTCCCCTGTCTTTTGTTCAAAACGAAAGCTGTTTCACATTATAATCTGGTCTGTGACTGTTACATACGCCTATAATATATATTACCTTTAACTGTGCATACAATGTCTTGTATATAATGTACTGTGTAACCCTTTTCACTCATTGTAACTATGTATTTGTCATTATAACTATGTCCGGGAGATACGTGAAAGCGAGAGGTAACTCCCAATGTATTACTTCCTCGTAAAATATTTTATAAATAAATAAATGGAAATATATGGAATGTGTATAGATAGAGCAGCGGTGCGCAAACTGGGGGGCGCGACTCCAAGGGGGGGTGCGAGACTGCCGACGGGGGGCGCGGGGTTTACAGAGGCCCTCCACGCTTCCCGAAGGCACTTAAATTAAGTGCCGGGGGAGCTGCAGGGCCTCTGTAAACCTAACTTACCGTGGCTCCGGCGGCTTCCTCCCTGCGTCGCCATGGCAACGCGGCGTCAAAATGCCGCTGCGAGGTCATGTGACGTCACGTTGTCATTACGCCGGTGCGCGGGTAAGTTGGGGTTGGGGGGGGAGGGGGAGCGGGAGTTAGGGGACAGCTGGCAGGGGGGCGCAGGGAAAAAAGTTTGCGTCCCCCTGAGATAGAGTATGCACATATACATATTGCTTGACCTGAAGAAGAGAGGATAACTCTCGAAAGCTTGTCCTATGACATAAATTGTTAGTCCAATAAAAAAAGGTATCACCGAATACTGGAGAACTCATTTATTCTGCACTATCACATATACATATATATGTGTGTGGTGTGTGGGGATTGTAGGGTGGTGGGATGTTGGGGTATACATAAATGTTCTTACATCGTGCGGACAGTGGACGCAGCGCTGCACATAGAATTTAGCTGGCATGGCGAGTCCCTGCCCCCACAGAGCTTACAATCTAATGCCGGTGTGTGAGGCTCAGGGAGTGCCTTGCCCATGGCTCGGGGTTAGAAGCAGAGGCAAATTATCTCATCTTTCTGAAACAATGACGTTTTCATTTCATTTGTTACGTTTCAGCCTTATTCCTCTCCCCGCCCCCCAAATCTCACCAGCTGGGACGTTCCCCAGTGAGCAGGGGGGGCACGTGTCCCTGATCACGCAGACAGACTGTCGCATGGCCTGTCCTAATCACATTAGCCGAGGTCTGGTGCACTCACTGCGGAAGTGGATGACCCCGGTTCCAGCGTCGGCTCTCGGTGGGATACTGAGCTCTGCAGGGACCTGTGGCATCTGCAATAGGTTCTATGTACGACGCTACACACAATGTCAGTGCTATTTGATCACACAAATGGGGACAGAGCTGTTGAAATGCTTCCTTAAAAAGGTGTCTTGAAGTTAGGGAGAGAAGGAACATGGGGGAGGGAGGAAGAAGGAACATGGGGGAGGGAGGAAGAAGGAACATGGGGGAGGGAGGAAGAAGGAACATGGGGGAGGGAGGAAGAAGGAACATGGGGGAGGGAAGAGAAGGAACATGGGGGAGGGGAGAGAAGGAACATGGGGGAGGGAGGAAGAAGGAACATGAAGAGGGGGAGAAGGAACATGGGGGAGGGAGGAAGAAGGAACATGGGACATGGGGGAGGGAGGAACATGGGACATGGGGGAGGGAGGAAGAAGGAACATGGGGGAGGGAGGAAGAAGGAACATGGGGGAGGGGGGAGAAGGAACATGGGGGAGGGGGGAGAAGGAACATGGGGGAGGGAGGAAGAAGGAACATGGGGGAGGGAGGAAGAAGGAACATGGGGGAGGGGGGAGAAGGAACATGGGGGAGAAGGAACATGGGGGAGGGGGGAGAAGGAACATGGGGGAGGGGGGAGAAGGAACATGGGGGAGGGGGGAGAAGGAACATGGGGGAGGGAGGAACATGGGACATGGGGGAGGGAGGAAGAAGGAACATGGGGGAGGGAGGAAGAAGGAACATGGGGGAGGGGGGAGAAGGAACATGGGGGAGGGGGGAGAAGGAACATGGGGGAGGGAGGAAGAAGGAACATGGGGGAGGGGGGAAGAAGGAACATGGGGGGGGGAAGAAGGAACATGGGGGAGGGAGGAGGGGGGAGAAGGGACATGGGGAGGGGGTAGAAGGAACATGGGGGAGGGGGTAGAAGGAACATGGGGGAGGGGGTAGAAGGAACATGGGGGAGGGGGGAGAAGGAACATGGGGGAGGGGAGAGAATGAACATGGGGAAGGGGAGAGAAGGAACATGGGGGAGGGGGAGAAGGAACATGGGGAGGGGGAGAAGGAACATGGGGAAGGGAAAGAAGGAACATGGGGGAGGGGGGAGAAGGAACATGGGAAGGGGGAGAAGGAACATGGGGAGGGGGGAGAAGGAACATGGGGGAGGGGGAGAAGGAACATGGGGGAGGGGGGAGAAGGAACATGGGGGAGGGGGGAGAAGGAACATGGGGGAGGGGGAGAAGGAACATGGGGGAGGGGGGAGAAGGAACATGGGGGAGGGGGGAGAAGGAACATGGGGAGGGGGGAGAAGGAACATGGGGGAGGGGGGAGAAGGAACATGGGGGAGGGGGGAGAAGGAACATGGGGGAGGGGGAGAAGGAACATGGGGGAGGGGGGAGAAGGAACATGGGGGAGGGGGGAGAAGGAACATGGGGAGGGGAGAGAAGGAACATGGGGGAGGGGGGAGAAGGAACATGGGGGAGGGGGGAGAAGGAACATGGGGGAGGGGGGAGAAGGAACATGGGGGAGGGGGGAGAAGGAACATGGGGGAGGGGAGAGAAGGAACATGGGGAGGGGAGAGAAGGAACATGGGGGAGGGGAGAGAAGGAACATGGGGGAGGGGGGAGAGCAGGGGGATGCAGAGCACAAGAGGGACAGAGGGGGGGGCAGGCAAGCAAAGAGGGGGGGCAGGCGAGCAAAGAGGGGGGGCAGGCGAGCAAAGAGGGGGGGCAGGCGAGCAAAGAGGGGGGGCAGGCGAGCAAAGAGGGGGGGGTAGGCGAGCAAAGACGGGGGGGGCAGGCGAGCAAAAAGGGGGGGGGGGCAGGCGAGCAAAGAGGGGGGCAGGCGAGCAAAGAGGGGGGCAGGCGAGCGAAGAGAGGGAGGCAGATGAGCGAAGAGAGGGGGCAGGCGAGCGAAGAGAGGGGGAAAGGCGAGCAAAGAGGGGGGGCAGGCGAGCAAAGAGGGGGGGCAGGCGAGCAAAGAGGGGGGGCAGGCGAGCAAAGAGGGGGGGCAGGCGAGCAAAGAGGGGGTGTAGGCGAGCAAAGAGGGGGGCAGGCGAGCGAAGAGGGGGGGCAGACGAGCGAAGAGAGTGGGCAGACGAGCGAAGAGAGGGGGCAGACGAGCGAAGAGAGGGGGGCAGACGAGCGAAGAGAGGGGCAGGCGAGCGAAGAGAGGGAGGCAGACGAGCGAAGAGAGGGGGGCAGGCGAGCGAAGAGAGGGAGGCAGATGAGCGAAGAGAGGGGGCAGGCGAGCGAAGAGAGGGGGGCAGGCGAGCGAAGAGTGGGGGGCAGGCGAGCGAAGAGAGGGGGGCAGGCGAGTGAAGAGAGGGGGGCAGGCGAGCGAAGAGAGGGGGGCAGATGAGCGAAGAGAGGGGGCAGGCGAGCGAAGAGAGGGGGGCAGGCGAGCGAAGAGTGGGGGGCAGGCGAGCGAAGAGAGGGGGGCAGGCGAGTGAAGAGAGGGGGGCAGGCGAGCGAAGGGGGGGGGCAGGCGAGCAAAGAGAGGGGGGGAGGCGAGCTTAGAGGGGGAGGTTAAGTGGAGGTGGGTGAGACATGGGGAGAGAAGGGGAATATGGTGTGAGGTGAAGGAGGCAGAGGGAGAGTGAGAATAGAGGAGAGATTAATGTTGACGTGTAACCGGGGAGGGGAACAAAGCCCTGGGGTTTTTTATTTTTATTTATTAGGTTCATTAATGGGATATTTCACAACTAGTGTGCAGATCTGCTGCTGACACACGCCGTAATAAATCCCAAATGACTCCCTAATCCTTTAATATGATGAAGACCTATTTGTAAGTCACAGCGATCGCCACGTGTGTGACTGGGGGGTCAGCTCTATTTATTTACCCTAAGAAACCCGCATCTTCTCTCTCTCTGAGCGTACACATCAGATGACATGTCCCAGAGATGTCGGAGATCACACGAGCGACAGTAAGGGACTTTTCTTACAACACTGCAGGGAAAAAGCATGATGGTGCTGGCCAAGTCCCCTTTGGGTGACCCAAGATGTCGTCACTAGTACAAACCTCGCCACTGTTTTCCGTTCCGGGAGTTCTCAAAATACTTACTGGTGAAATGACTGGGTTCAAATCTCCCTCAGGGGAAACAAAATGGCTGCAAAAACTGAGGGCCAATAGGAAGCTGCAGTGTCATCGGTTGCGGATTCCTACTGGACGTCCATTTAAAACCAGGAAGTGACACCGATAACGTCCCTGGTAGTCTTTCAGGAGCTGAAAATAGTGAGGTCCAGATCCAATTCCGTGAGCAAAACAAAGATGGAGGTTAGAGTGGGAAGCGGGGGTGGGGGGGATATTTCTCCTTTAAGTACATAAACGCCATGCAAAGGTGCAGTGCTAAGGGCCCCGCCCGACACGTTTAAGAGCAAAGGTATTTTTGGACATTTGGTCGCAGCCATTTTGCTGCAACCAAATCGCTGCTGGCATTCAGCCGCCACTCACCTCGCCGCAGGGACATATTGCCGCCGGCCGTTTCGCCACCAAGTTAAGTCCCTAACCTTAACCCGCAATACTAACGCTACCCCTTACTCCAAAAACCTTAACCCCCTACCCTAAAACCTGTTCCCCTAAGCCCCTCCACTAAAAACCTCCTACACTAAAACCGCTATCCTTGACCCCTTAACCGCGATGAAAATATCCACTTCCATTTATGGGAGGGAACTGAGATCTAGGGTTCCACCAGAAAGCTCGCCGTTATGATGGAATGAGGAGACATGCGGACGGAAGACGAACACCTTGCATGCATATTTCCCATCATTAAACTGCATTATGTAGTCTAGTTTAGATATGAAATCATTTCTCTGCTGGGGCCCCACGCCACTTTCTTTCCTTCAAAAACACCACTGCATTTCCAAACCATTTCCATCACACGAGTGGAAGTGTGTGTGTGTGTGTGTGTGTGTGTGTGTGTGTGTGTGTGTGTGTGTGTGTGTGTGTGTGTGTGTGTGTGATACAGTCATGTGAAAAAGAAAGTACACCCTCTTTGAATGCTATGGTTTTACATATCAGGACATAATAACAATCATCTGTTCCTTAGCAGGTCTTACAATTAGGTAAATACAGCCTCAGATGAACAACAACACATGACATATTACACCGTGTCATGATTTATTTAACAAAAATAAAGCCAAAATGGAGAAGCTATGTGTGAAAAACTAAGTAAACCTCATGATTCAAAAGCTTGTAGAACCACCTTTAGCAGCAATAACTTGAAGTACTCGTTTTCTGTATGACTTTATCAGTCTCTCACTTCGTTGTGGAGGAATTGTGGCCCACTCTTCTTTACAACGTTGCTTCAGTTCATTGAGGTTTGTGGGCATTTGTTTATGCACAGCTCTCTTAAGGTCCAGCCACAGCATTTCAATCGGGTTGAGGTCTGGACTTTTACTGGGCCATTGCAACACCTTTATTCTTTTCTTTTTCAGCTATTCTATTGTAGATTTGCTGGTGTTCTTGGTATCATTGTCCTGTTGCATGACCCAATTTCGGCCAAGCTTTAGCTGTCAGACAGATGGCCTCACATTTGACTCTAGAATACTTTGGTATACAGAGGAGTTCATGTTCGACTCAATGACTGCAAGGTTCCCAGGTCCTCTGGCTGCAAAAATAAGAGAAAATCATCACCCCACCACCACCGTGCGTGACAGTTGACATGAGGTGTTAGTGCTAATATGCTGTGTTTGGTTTTCGCCAAACGTGGCGCTGTGCATTATGGCCAAACATCTCCACTTTGGTCTCATCTGTCCAAAGGACATTGTTCCAGAAGTCTTGTGGTTTGTTCAGATGCAACTTTGCAAACCTAAGCCATGCTGCCATGTTTTTTTTAGAGACAAGAGGCTTTCTCTTGGTAACCCTTCCAAACAAACCATACTTGTTCAGTCTTTTTCTAATTGCACTGTCATGAACATTAACATTTAACATGCTAACTGAGGCCTGTAGAATCTGAGATGTAACTCTTGGGTTTTTTGCAATTTCTCTGAGCAATGCACGGTCTGACCTTGGGGTGAATTTGCTGGGACGTCCACTCCTGGGAAGATTGGAAACTGTCTTGAATGTTTTCCACTTTTTAATAATCTTTCTCACTGTAGAATGATGGACTTAAAATTGTTTGGAAATGGCCTTATAACCCTTCCCAGATTGATGGGAAGCAACAATTGATTCTCAAAGATCATTGCTAATGTCTTTCCTCCTTGGCATTGTGTTAACACAAACCTGAATACTCCAGACCAGCAAACTGCTAAAACTTCGGCTTTTATAGGTGGTCACACTTGCTGATGATCAATTAATCAAGGGCATTTTATTAGCAAAACCTGTCTGCTGCTTAGCATCTTAATTCCTATGGAAGTAAGGGTGTACTTAGTTTTTCACACACAGTTTCTCCATTTTGGCTTTATTTTTGTTAAATAAATCATGACACTGTGTAATATGTCATGTGTTGTTGTTCATCTGAGGTTGTATTTACCTAATTTTAAGACCTACTAAGGAACAGATGATTGTTATTATGTCCTGATATGTAAAACCATAGAATTCAAAGAGGGTGTACTTTCTTTTTCACACAACTGTAGATATCTCTCTCTCTCTCTCTCTTCATAGGGAAGTGTGAATGAATGGGATCACCTTACCTCAAGCGTTACATGTATAATGCTTTATATTGACATCGTTATTTTTTACCTAAGTCCAGAATACCTTCAACAACAAATCGGAGAACTTGACAAAGCGAGTAAGTATGTGGCCTCTCTCAGCCTGACCAAAAGTGATGGTCAACCAACGGGTCAGCTCTGCAAAGCTCAAAATAAATGGAATAGAACTAGAAGTTGAAGACTATATCTACCTTGGCAGGCAAATAACAATGGGTGGGAACCTTCACAGGAGAATGAAGATGGGATGGAGGCATTTGGATGACAAGACAATCTTTCAAAGGATCCTTCCATGGAGCATCAACAATGAAGTGTTTGACCAGTGTATCCTGTCCGTGCTCGCGTAGGGAAGTGAAACTTGCACCCTAAATGTGAAGGTAATTCAGAAGCTTCAGACAACGCAAAGTATGGAGAGATGCATGCTGGGTATTACCGGAGACAGGAAAAAGGATTAATGGGTTGGAAACCAAACAAGTCTGTGACATCGTCACAGGGGGAAAGAAATTAAAATGGTGGCGGGCCAGACCCGTCGCAAAAAGAAATGACCATCGTTGGACAAAGATAGCCATCGACTGGATTCCATGAGAGATTGAAAGACCAAGACGACGACCAAAAGCAAGATGGGAGGATGAGATCAGGGAATGTGTTGGAACGACGTGGAGAAGAGACGCTGTAACCGCAGGACCTGGGAGATCATTGGGGAGGCGTCATCCAGCAGTGGGAAGCCCAGGGCTCAAGATGATGATGATGGTGTTTTTGTGTTAAATGGACTGAGCTTTAAAGCAGCAGTTCAAGCAATATCCTACATGTGTGGTTTATTTTTTAATAAATCAGTTCGGTACTATGAGAAAATACTAGTAGCCTGCCCTCTCTCTAGCAGTGAACCAATTGTATCTAGTGACTGCCTGGTTACATGATCTTCCCCACAGAACTTTGCATCTTTGGTCCTCTTCTGCGGCTCTAACAGATTTAGTGAACCCCCGAGCCGAATCTTCCCCGATCGAACACAGGAGAACGGATCGATTGGCAACTTCGCTAATTACTTATCCTTGTGTGGATTGTATCGCATACTGAAAAAAAAAAAAAAAAAGAATTATCTTATATATTCCTTTCCCACCCCCCCCCCCCCCCCGCTGGTGTGTGAGTAAATATATATATATATATATATATATTTAAATTTAACAGCAGCTTGAACTGCAGCTTTAACACCTTCAGTGCCAGGGGTTTCTGCAGTCGTAGGGGTTACAATCTTGCCGTCCTGATTCTTAGCTCCTGGCATGAGAGTTATCCCCACACTCCTGTGATAAAGATGTAATGTTCCATCACTCAAGAAGCCTTATGATTTCCCCAGTGGGAAGCAGGGGGTCTCCAGAGCCGAACTGCTTTCATTTCAGCTCTGGGGTCCCCGTGCTCCCCGAAATACTTACCCCTGAAAGTGATGTCAGTATCTCAATCCTATTTTAAAGGTCCTCAGGCCAAGGGACGACGCCTCTGCTTCTTATTTGCACAAGTGACAATGCACCATTAAACAGCCATACTGCGTGCCTGTCAGCCCCTTTAGAAGTAAGCAGGGGATCCACAGAGCTGAAATTACCACGGTTCAGCCCTGGCCACTTCCTGCTTCCCACCACTGGCAACCCCCACCCAATCCCCTCCCCCTCCCCAAAAGCAGACAATCTGCTTTAACATACTATTAGTTTTAAATACTTGGACATGTGGTTTGATTCCCATTTAACATTTGGGATGCACATTGATACCCTGACAACCAAAACCTATGCCAAACTTTACAGGAACAAATCCACCTCAAATCTGCTGGTCAAAAAGCGTATCGCACAGCAGATGCTAATGCCAATTATTGACTATGGAGACATAGTATATGGCTCGGCACCTCAAACCCACCTTAGCAAACTTGACACCCTCTACAATTCAATTTGTCGTTTTGTTCTCCAATGCAACTACAACACACATCACTGCGAAATGCTCAAAGAACTAGATTGGTCATCACTTGAGTCTAGCTACAATGTTCTTCTTTCCTGTCTCGCCTTCAAATACTTTCTGGGCAAGCTACCCAGCTACCTGAACAAGCTCCTCACCCCTCCCACATGCAGCACTTATCATCTGAGATCTGAGATCAGACTCCAAAAGACTGTTCATGGTCCCAAGGCTCAACAAAGTATTCGGCCGCTCCTCCTCCTCTTACCGTGCACCCCAAAACTGGAACAACCTACCGGAGGCTAAAAGCCGCCACCAGTGCATTCAAAACGAGAAAAAAAAAACTTACATACGCCTATAATCAGGGCCCGACAAACTGGGCCAAAACCCAACTGCCCCCCCCCCAAAAAAAGTCCCCCCCCCCTTACCTGTGGCGGGGTCCTGATGGGGTCTCCCGGCCTTCTGTCGTCTTGTCACCTTTAAAATCATGTTTTTCTCCTGCAGCACTATTCAAAATGGCCGCGCGGCATCATAGACGCTGCGTTGCCATGACAACGGGACACGGCAACGCGCAACGTGGCGCCGCTTGATGTCGCATCCTGTTGCCATACCAACGCGGCGTCATATGGTACTGCGTGGCCATTTTGAATAGTGCTGCAGGAGAAAAACATGATTTTAAAGCTCAAGACGGAGACCGAGAGAAGCCGGGGGACACCGCTGCAGGTAAGCCGTCGCAGCGGCCACAATGCAGTCGCCCGAGCGACCGTATTTGTCTAGCCCTGCCTAGAATATATATTATCTCTAACTGTGCATGCCATGTCTTGTATGTAATGTATAACCTGCTCACTTATGTGACTGTATCTGTAACCATGTACTATTTGTCATTATAACTCTGTGCCCAGGACAGACGTGAGAACGAGCGGTAACTGGCACTGTATCACTTCCTGGTAACACGTTGTATACATAAATACCCACGGAGGAGGCATCTCAAACATAAGTTAATAAGCCGGGGAAATGAATAATTGTAATGTCATTATGGGAAAGTTTGCCAAGGGGAAGTATTAGATAATGGGAGAAATGACAGACTCGTGTCATCGGCAGAGACAGAAAATAATGCGTCATACTACTGCAAACCCACAAGGTAGCACCAGAGATCGGACCTGGCCATGCAATACCCCGCTGAGTTTTTGGGGTTAAATATCCCGCAAATGGTAAAACCGGAATTTTCTGAGCTGCACTGGAGGGGAAATTGCCTATTAATGGGGTGTGGTCTCCGGTACGGGTTTATTTCAATAGCTGCAGCTGTTCCTTACATTCACGCCAATGCTCCCTGGGGCGAGCGACGCGGCTCCCTGGGGCGAGCGACGCGGCTCCCTGGGGCGAGCGACGCGGCTCCCTGGGGCGAGCGACGCGGCTCCCTGGGGCGAGCGACGCGGCTCCCTGGGGCGAGCTATGCGGCTCCCTGGGGCGAGCGATGCGGCTCCCTGGGGCGAGCGATGCGGCTCCCTGATGGCGAGCGATACGGCTCCCTGATGGCGAGCGATACGGCTCCCTGGGGCGAGCGATGCGGCTCCCTGGGGCGAGCGATGCGGCTCCCTGGGGCGAGCGATGCGGCTCCCTGGAGCGAGCGATACGGCTCCCTGTGGCGAGCGATGCGGCTCCCTGTGGCGAGCGATGCGGCTCCCTGGGGCGAGCGATACGGCTCCCTGTGGCGAGCGATGCGGCTCCCTGGAGCGAGCGATACGGCTCCCTGGGGCGAGCGATACGGCTCCCTGTGGCGAGCGATGCGGCTCCCTGGGGCGACCGATACGGCTCCCTGTGGCGAGCGATGCGGCTCCCTGGAGCGAGCGATACGGCTCCCTGTGGCGAGCGATGCGGCTCCCTGGAGCGAGCGATACGGCTCCCTGTGGCGAGCGATGCGGCTCCCTGGAGCGAGCGATACGGCTCCCTGTGGCGAGCGATGCGGCTCCCTGGAGCGAGCGATACGGCTCCCTGTGGCGAGCGATGCGGGTCCCTGGAGCGAGCGATACGGCTCCCTGTGGCGAGCGATGCGGCTCCCTGGGGCGAGCGATACGGCTCCCTGGGGCGAGCGATGCGGCTCCCTGGGGCGAGCGATGCGGCTCCCTGGGGCGAGCAATGCGGCTCCCTGGAGCGAGCGATACGGCTCCCTGGGGCACACTCCCTGCACACAACAGAAGGACACACATTGTTTAAGCAACGGGACAATGGTGCGGGGAAAAGGAATGATGCAAACGGGAGGCTGGTGTGGTATCGCTTTTCATGGAGGATTCCGACAAGGAGGGGGGGAAGAGAGGGGGGGGGGGAGAGAGGAGGGGGGGGGGAGAGGGGGGGAGAGGGAAGAGAGAGGAGGGGGGGAGAGGGAAGAGAGAGGAGGGGGGGAGAGGGAAGAGAGAGGAGGGGGGAGAGAGGGAAGAGAGAGGGGGAGAGCGGAAAGAGAGAGGAGGGGGGGGAGAGAGGGAAGAGAGAGGGGGAGAGCGGGAAGAGAGGAGGGGGAGCGAGAGGGAAGAGAGTGGGGGGAGAAAGGGAAGAGAGAGGAGGGGGGAGAGGGAAGAGAGAGGAGGGGGGAGAGGGAAGAGAGAGAAGGGGGGGGAGAGGGAAGGGAGAGGAGGGGGAGAGGGAAGAGAGAGGGAAGAGAGAGGGAAGAGAGAGGGAAGAGAGAGGGAAGAGAGAGGGGGGAGAGAGGGGGGAAAGAGGGGGGAGAGAGGGGGAAGAGAGGGAGGAGAGAGGGAAGAGAGAGGGGGGAGAGAGGGAAGAGAGAGGGGGAGAGCGGGAAGAGAGAGGAGGGGGGTAGAGAGAGAAGAGAGAGGGGGAGAGAGGGAAGAGAGAGGGGAGAGAGGGAAGCGAGCGGGAAGAGAGAGGGGAGAGAGGGAAGAGAGAGGAGGGGGGGAGAGGGAAGAGAGAGGAGGGGGGGAGAGGGAAGAGAGAGGAGGGGGGAGAGGGAAGAGAGAGAAGGGGGGGAGAGGGAAGAGAGAGGAGGGGGGAGAGGGAAGAGAGAGGAGGGGGAGAGGGAAGAGAGAGGAGGGGGGAGAGGGAAGAGAGAGAAGGGGGGAGAGGGAAGAGAGAGGACGGGGGAGAGGGAAGGGAGAGGAGGGGGAGAGAGAGGGAAGAGAGAGGGGGGAGAGAGGGGGAGAGAGGAAGAGAGAGGGGGAGAGCGGGAAGAGAGAGGAGGGGAGTAGAGAGAGAAGAGAGAGGGGGAGAGCGGGAAGAGAGAGGAAGGGGGGAGAGCGGGAAGAGAGAGGAGGGGGGTAGAGAGAAGAGAGAGGGGGGAGAGCGGGAAGAGAGAGGAGGGGGGGAGAGCGGGAAGAGAGAGGAGGGGGGAGAGCGGGAAGAGAGAGGAGGGGGGAGAGGGAAGGGAGAGGAGGGGGGGAAGGGAAGGGAGAGGAGGGGGGGAGAGGGAAGGGAGAGGAGGGGGGAGAGGGAAGGGAGAGGAGGGGGGGAGAGGGAAGGGAGAGGAGGGGGGGAGAGGGAAGGAGAGGAGGGGGGAGAGAGGGAAGAGAGAGGAGGGAGGAGAGAGGGAAGAGAGAGGATGGGGGGAGAGAGGGAAGAGAGAGGGGGGAGAGAAGAAAGAGAGAGGGGGGAGAGAGGGAAGAGAGAGAGGAGAGAGCGGGTAGAGAGAGAGAGGGGGGTAGAGAGAGAAGAGAGAGGGGGGAGAGCGGGAGAGAGAGGAGGGGGGAGAGCGGGAAGAGAGAGGAGGGGGGGAGAGCGGGAAGAGAGAGGAGGGGGGAGAGCGGGAAGAGAGAGGAGAGGGGAGGGGGGGAGAGGGAAGAGAGAGGAGGGGGAGAGGAAGAGAGAGAAGGGGGGGAGAGGGAAGAGAGAGGAGGGGGGAGAGGGAAGAGAGAGGAGGGGGAGAGGGAAGAGAGAGGAGGGGGGAGATGGAAGAGAGAGAAGGGGGGGAGAGGGAAAGAGAGAGGACGGGGAGAGGGAAGGGAGAGGAGGGGGGAGAGAGGGAAGAGAGAGGGGGGAGAGAGGGGGAGAGAGGGAAGAGAGAGGGGGGGAGAGCGGGAAGAGAGAGGAGGGGAGTAGAGAGAGAAGAGAGAGGGGAGAGCGGGAAGAGAGAGGAAGGGGGGGAGAGCGGGAAGAGAGAGGAGGGGGGTAGAGAGAAGAGAGAGGGGGGAGAGCGGAAGAGAGAGGAGGGGGGGGAGAGCGGGAAGAGAGAGGAGGGGGGGAGAGCGGGAAGAGAGAGGAGGGGGGAGAGGGAAGGGAGAGGAGGGGGGGAAGGGAAGGGAGAGGAGGGGGGGAGAGGGAAGGGAGAGGAGGGGGGAGAGGAAGGGAGAGGAGGGGGGGAGAGGGAAGGGAGAGGAGGGGGGGAGAGGGAAGGGAGAGGAGGGGGGAGAGAGGGAGAGAGAGAGAGGGAGGAGAGAGGGAAGAGAGAGGAGGGGGGGAGAGAGGGAAGAGAGAGGGGGGAGAGAAGAAAGAGAGAGGGGGGAGAGAGGGAAGAGAGAGAGGAGAGAGCGGGTAGAGAGAGGAGGGGGGTAGAGAGAGAAGAGAGAGGGGGGAGAGCGGGCAGAGAGAGGAGGGGGGGAGAGCGGGAAGAGAGAGGAGGGGGGGAGAGCGGGAAGAGAGAGGAGGGGGGAGAGCGGGAAGAGAGAGGAGAGGGAGGGAAGAGAGAGGAGGGGGAGAGGGAAGAGAGAGGAGGGGGGAGGGAAGAGAGAGGAGGGGAGAGGGAAGAGAGAAGAGGGGGGGAGGGAAGAGAGAGGAGGGGGGGGAGGGAAGAGAGAAGGAGGGGGGGAGAGTGGGAAGAGAGAGGAGGGGGGGAGGGAAGAAGAGAGGAAGGGGGCAGGGAAGTGAGAGGAGGGGGGAGGGAAGAGAGAGGAGGGGGGGAGGGAAGAGAGAGGAGGGGGGAGGGAAGAGAGAGGAGGGGGGGAGGGAAGAGAGAGGAGGGGGGAGGGAAGAGAGAGGAGGGGGAGGGAGGAGAGAGGAGGGGGGAGGAAGAGAGAGGAGGGCGGGGAGGGAAGAGAGAGGAGGGGGGGAGGGAAGAGAGAGGAGGGGGGAAGGGACGAGAGAGGACGGGGGAGGGAAGAGAGAGGAGGGGGGGGAGCGAAGAGAGAGGAGGGGAGGAGGGAGGAGAGAGGAGGGGAGGAGGGAGGAGAGAGGAGGGGGGGAGGGAAGAGAGAGGAGGGGGGGAGGGAAAGAGAGAGGAGGGGGGAGGGAAGAGAGGAGGGGGGGGAGGGAAGAGAGGAGGGGGGGAGGGAAGAGAGGAGGGGGGGAGAGGGAAGAGAGAGAAGAGAGAGGAGGGGGTGAGGGTATAGAGGGGGGAAAGGAGCTGAGGGGAGTGCCATGTGTTGTGAGAGCCGCTAGTACAGATGCTCGCTAGTACAGATGCGCGCAGGTGAGAGCGCGCGTGTACAGGATGCGCGCAAGTGAGAGCATGCGTGTACAGATGCGCGCAAGTGAGAGCGCGCGTGTACAGATGCGTGCAAGTGAGAGCGCGAGTGTACAGATGCGCGCAAGTGAGAGCGCGCGTGTACAGATGCGCGCAGGTGAGAGTGCGAGTGTACAGATGAGCGCAGGTGAGAGTGCGGGTGTACAGATGCGCGCAGGTGAGAGCGCGAGTGTACAGATGCGCGCAAGTGAGAGCGCGCGTGTACAGATGCGCGCAGGTGAGAGTGCGAGTGTACAGATGCGCGCAGGTGAGAGTGCGGGTGTACAGATGCGCGCAGGTGAGAGTGCGGGTGTACAGATGCGCGCAGGTGAGAGCGCGCGTGTTCAGATGCGTGCAAGTGAGAGCGGAACGTGTACAGATGCGTGCAAGTGAGGAGCGCGAGTGTACAGATGCGCGCAGGTGAGAGAGCGCGCGTGTACAGATGCGTGTCCCATCTTTACAGACTTCTTATTTCTATATATAGCCAATAAATGCCTGAGAAGCAGCGTTACTGAGACGCGTCCTGCTGTCCCCAGCACCCTGAGCTCACACACCTCCCGTCCTGTAACACCATCCACCCATCAGACTGGCACATGTAGCCAAACTGCGCGCTGTAGCAGCACTGCGCGCAGAGCACACACGTACTGTAACAGCACTGCGCAGAGCACACACGTAGCAGCACTGTGCGCAGAGCACACACGTACTGTAACAGCACTGCGCGCAGAGCACACACGTAGCAGCACTGCGCGCAGAGCACACACGTAGCAGCACTGCTCGCAGAGCACACACGTAGCAGCACTACAAGCAGAGCTTACACACGTAGCAGCACTGCGAGCGGAGATTACACACGTAGCCGCACTGCGCGCAGAGCACTCACACGCGCAGAGCACTCCACGCGCAGAGCACACACGTAGTAGTACTGTGCGCAAAGCACACCCACGCAGCAGCATTGTGCGCAGAGCACACCCACGTAGCAGCATTGTGCGCAGAGCACACCCACACAGCAGCATTGTGCGCAGAGCACATCCACGCAGCAGCACCGTGCGCAGAGCACACCCACGCAGCAGCACCGTGTGCAAAGCACACCCACGTAGCAACATTGTGCGCGGAGCACACCCACGTAGTACAGCATTGTGCGCAAAGCACACCCACGTAGCAGCATTGTGCGCAAAGCACACCCACGTAGCAACATTGTGCGCAAAGCACACCCACGTAGCAGCATTGTGCGCAGAGCACACTCACGTAGCAGCACCCGCGTGCAGAGCACACACAGAGCGGTCCAATGCACACACGTCCACTCATGTCAAAAGCAACCGGGAGATATTAGGAGCAGCAGGTGCCAGTTAGGATTAAGCCGCGCAGCTCACATCATTACTGACACTTATCAGCATCTCCACATGTACACAGAGAAAGGAGCAAGCGCGTCCATCCTGCAGCAAAGGGTTCTGGGTAGCAACATACGATGGAGGACACAGGGCGTTCCTTTTTGCTGCGCATCCATTTTAGACAGCTAGTTCTCCCTAGAATAAGGTGGTTTCCCCCTCCCAGACACCCCACTAATACAAAGTGATCAGAAGGGACCACCGCTCGTCTTACCTTCAGGAAGCAGAGGTCGGCCAATTAACGCACCTAGAGGGGGAGAGAGAGAGGCGGTTAGTGGGACAGGTCTGCTAAGGAGGGAAGAGTCATAGTAAGAAGTAGTAATGTTGTGCACTCAAGGTGGATATTAAAGGCATTGTCATTAAAATGTCCCATTATTTCAAACTCCAATAAAAGGGGGGGGGAGAAATGGAAGGGGGAAAAAAGGGAAAGGGAAGGGGGGGAAAGGGAAGGGGGGAAAAGGGGAGGGTGAGGGGGGGAAAAGGGGAGGGTGAGGGGGGGAAAAGGGGAGGGAGGGAGGGAAAAGGGGAGGGAGGGGGGGAAAAGGGGAGGGAGGGGGGGAAAAGGGGAGGGAGAGGGGGGGGAAAGGGGAGGGAGAGGGGGGGAAAAAGGGGAGGGAGAGGGGGGGGAAAGGGGAGGGAGAGGGGGGAAAATGGGAGAGGGAGGAAAAAGGGGGAGGAAAAGGGGAGAGGGAGAGGGGGGAAAAAAGGGGAGGGAGAGGGGGGAAAAAAGGGGAGGGAGA
>NC_134500.1:36239862-36242362 GCF_040206685.1 Ascaphus truei
AGGTTATCTGGTAAAGACCGCTCTGCCCCATTATCTCTTTAAACTAATTCCGCAGCCATAATTTGCCAAATAAAACATCCCAAGCGATAGACGCCATATATATACACATTTTACACACAGTCTTGCGAGAGATTAAGTAAAGATTGTTCTACCGTGAAAACAAACATTAAAAAGGGATTTTAAAGGCGGTTCCACTTATCTGATGTGTGTAAACGGGTATCAAAAGCCGAACTTACTGAATAAACCTCTGCCCTTCATTCACTGCGGCCCTAGGAAGGACTCACCCTTTAAAAATAAGTATTTAAATTGGTTTTCCCCATAATGAACAAAAGCTTGGGAAAATGTATGCACTTTATCTAATATCTTTAGACAATCCTCGAGAGGGAGAGAGAGTGGTGTGTGTGGGGGGGGAGGGAGGGAGAGAGCGTGGTGTTGGGGGGGAGGGGGAGAGAGTGGTGTTGGGGGGGGAGGGGGAGAGAGTGGTGTGGGGGGAGGGGGAGCGCGTGGTGTGTGGGGGGGTGGAGAGCGTGGTTTGTGGGGGGGGGAGAGCGTGGTGTGTGTGGGGGGGAGAGCGTGGTTTGTAGGGGGGGGAGAGCGTGGTGTGTGGGGGGGGGAGAGCGTGGTTTGTGGGGGGGGGGAGAGCGTGGTTGTGTGGGGGGGGGAGAGCGTGGTGTGTGGGGGGGGGGAAGAGCGTGGTGTGTGGGGGGGGAAGAGCGTGGTGTGTGGGGGGGGGGAAGAGCGTGGTGTGGGGGGGGGGGGAAGAGCGTGGTGTGTGATGGGGGGGGTAGGGGAGGGGAAAGAGCGCCATAGTGGTGCAGGGGGTAAGAGCGCCATAGTGGGAGTGCGTGCCCAGCGCGGGGTGGGTTTTATAGTGCGCCAAGCTTAAATCAACCCTGGAAATAAAGGCCGGCCACATTAATACGAGAAATGCAACTTGAGAATCCCACTGGCCGGAGACGGCGGAAAAAGGCGGCGTTTTGGGAAGCGCTCAAACCGGATATTAAAAACCGGGTGAAAAAGATACGTCTGGGAGTCATCAGCGCGAGGCGGCCGACGACCTGCGGAGCAAGAAAGGCAAGTGCCTGGAATTAGGGTGTTTGTGGGGTTAGCGGCCGTTGGGAAAGTGAGCAGCAGATCTGGACACATTTGAGATTCAAAAATAAGTTGATCCTTCCTTAAAGAAGCCAGAGAGATGTGCGCGGTGATTCAAACGGTTCTTTCCTTGGAGGATTGAGAACGGCTCGCTTTAGTGAATAAAGGCGGCAGAGCTTTGGCATGTGTGGAGAGGAATGTGGGTGTTGGAGAGCAGTGTGTGACTTCAGCCGGCTCCAGGACAATGCTTCAGCACGAATGAAGAAATTTGATGCGCTTGTCTTCCGTTCCTCGCCTGACACCAAACGTACATCCCTTCCCCTGATAAGTGAGGCTCTACTAGGAGCCAGAGGGGGGGACAAAAGTAGCTCAGCTTCCAGGAAGAGAAACTCCAGCTGGTTCCTACATCTGACACACACTGCACTTCCCCAAGCCTGACACACAATACAATACACACACGCTGCGTTACCCCACGCCTGACACACACACGCTGCATTTCCCCACGCCTGTCCGCGCGCTGCGTTACCCCACGCCTGACACACACACGCTGCATTTCCCCACGCCTCTACTACACACACGCTGCGCGTTTCCCCACGCTTGTCCTAAACACACGCTGCGCATTTCCCCAAGCTTGTCCTACACAGACGCCGCGCATTTCCCCACGCCTGTCCTACACAGACGCCGCGCGTTTCCCCACGCCAGTCCTACACAGGACGCCGCGCGTTTCCCCACGCCTGTCCTACACAGACGCCGCGCGTTTCCCCACGCCAGTCCTACACAGACGCCGCGCGTTTCCCCACGCCTGTCCTACACAGACGCCGCGCGTTTCCCCACGCCAGTCCTACACAGACGCCACGCGTTTCCCCACGCCTGTCCTACACAGACGCCACGCGTTTCCCCACGCCAGTCCTACACAGACGCCGCGCGTTTCCCCACGCCTGTCCTACACAGACGCCGCGCGTTTCCCCACGCCTGTCCTACACAGACGCCGCGCGTTTCCCCACGCCTGTCCTACACAGACGCCGCGCATTTCCCCACGCCTGTCCTACACAGACGCCGCGCATTTCCCCACGCCTGTCCTACACAGACGCCGCGCATTTCCCCACGCCTGTCCTACACAGACGCCGCGCGTTTCCCCACGCCTGTCCTACAGACGCCGCGCATTTCCCCACGCCTGTCCTACACAGACGCCGCGCATTTCCCCACGCTTGTCCTACACAGACGCCGCGCATTTCCCCACGCCTGTCCTACACAGACGCCGCGCATTTCCCCACGCCTGTCCTACACAGACGCCGCGCGTTTCCCCACGCCTGTCCTACACAGACGCCGCGCATTTCCCCACGCCTGTCCTACACAGACGCGGCGCATTTCCCCACGCCTGTCCTACACAGACGCCGCGCATTTCCCC
>NC_134500.1:36247362-36273759 GCF_040206685.1 Ascaphus truei
CCAACAAGTAGTTGATATGTTACAAGCTATCGAAACCCGATGTCGGACCCGGAGACGTTGGAAAGACCATAGAAACAGAATGTGACGGGAGATCAGAACCACTTAGCCCACCCAGTTCGCCCACTTTCGTACCTGCACTTAGACCTCTGACCCCATTTGATCTTCGGCTCTCTTTCGTATTTCGCCTTCTGTCTGTGCCACGCATGTTTGAATCCCATTACTGTGTTAGCCCTAAAACTTTTCTCTGAGGTTATCCCATGAACCTGCCACCCAGACCAGGTCGACCAAAAGGAAGACAGGAGGATGAGATGAGAACATGTGTTGGACCGAGGTGGAGAAGAAAGGCTGTAACCGCAGTGCCTGGTGAGTTATTGGGGAGGCTTCATCCAGCAGTGGGGAGACACAGGCTGAAGGCGATTATATACACATAATACCACTTCCAGTCCCCAGTTATACATAACACATTACTGGCCGCCTACTACTACGGCTATACAAACACCCCCTCACCCAATAAGCAAAGTCACGAGGAGGGGTCATATGGAGCGGTTATATGGGATAACAGGAGGAGTTATAGGGAGGGCTTATATGGGGCAATAGGAGGAGTTATATGGAGTAATACGGAGGTGGGCGGAAAGGTGTGTAGTGAAGAGGTGGGGTAGAGTATTCCACAGCCAGGACCCCGTAGTTTGTCCTACAGCAAAACCTATTACATGTATTAATGGGCGCTCGGAGGAGGGCCTCTCTCAAAGAGCTACCAATGGCAACCATATCTTAAGCCCCACACAAAAGTATCCTACATCCATAAGTGGCAATGCAACAATGCCACAACAGACACTGCCACAACCCAGGGCCACACATTGCTATCCCCTCCGTCACAGACGGGTGTCAAACCCCAAATCTCTGCTGGTTTGGGGTCTGTTCGCAAAGAACTTGGACCACAAGCAGGCACAGAAACGCCCCTCCCCCCGTACAGCAGACAGCTGGATAAAGCTCCCGCTGCTCGGATATGTCCGATAGCCAGATAACCGCAGAGAGTATGAAGTATCCCCCACCAGCAGCAAGAAGCCCAGCGGGGACTGAGCCGGCGTAGGATGGGAAATGGAGTTATGGGAACAGTCACACACATTGGTCTCTGGAACGCGTTACACACCCATTCCCTTACTATACATCCTGAGCATGTGTGTCAGTGTGTCAGTGTGTCAGTGTGTCAGTGTGTCAGTGTGTCAGTGTGTCAGTGTGTCAGTGTGTCAGTGTGTCAGTGTGTCAGTGTGTCAGTGTGTCAGTGTGTCAGTGTGTCAGTGTGTCAGTGTGTCAGTGTGTCAGTACCACGGGGATAAGTGCCACAGGTAAATTACAACATAAGGCAACGGGAGACCCTGCCCCAAAGATTTTACAATCTAAATGCTATGTCGGTTTCCACAGGTAGGGAGAGATTAGGGAGAGGGGATTAGGATGGGCGAGGGCTGCACAGGTAGGGAGAGATTAGGGAGAGGGGGTTAGGATGGGCGAGGGCTGCACAGGTAGGGAGAGATTTGGGAGAGGGGATTAGGATGGGCGAGGGCTGCACAGGTAGGGAGAGATTAGGGAGAGGGGATTAGGGTGGGCGAGGGCTGCACAGGTAGGGAGAGATTAGGGAGAGGGGATTAGGGTGGGCGAGGGCTACACAGGTAGGGAGAGATTAGGGAGAGGGGATTAGGGTGGGCAAGGGCTGCACAGGTAGGGAGAGATTAGGGAGAGGGGATTAGGGTGGGCGAGGGCTGCACAGGTATGGAGAGATTAGGGAGAGGGGATTAGGATGGGCGAGGGCTGCACAGGTAGGGAGAGATTAGGGAGAGGGGATTAGGGTGGGCGAGGGCTGCACAGGTAGGGAGAGATTAGGGAGAGGGGGTTAGGGTGGGCGAGGGCTGCACAGGTAGGGAGAGATTAGGGAGGGGGGATTAGGGTGGGCGAGGGCTGCACAGGTAGGGAGAGATTAGTGAGAGGGGATTAGGATGGGCATGGGCTGCACAGGTAGGGAGAGATTAGGTAGAGGGGGTTGCACAGGTAGGGAGAGATAAGGGAGAGGGGATTAGGATGGGCGAGGGCTGCACAGGTAGGGAGAGATTAGGGAGAGGGGATTAGGGTGGGAGAGGGGATTAGGGTGGGAGAGGGGATTAGGATGGGCGAGGGCTGCACAGATAGGGAGAGATTAGGGAGAGGGGGTTAAAGTGGGCGAGGGCTGCACAGGTAGGGAGAGATTAGGGAGAGGGGATTAGGGTGGGCGAGGGCTGCACAGGTAGGGAGAGATTAGGGAGAGGGGGTTAGGCTGGGCGAGGGCTGCACAGGTAGGGAGAGATTAGGGAGAGGGGGTTAGGGTGGGAGAGGGGATTAGGGTGGGAGAGGGGATTAGGGTGGGCGAGGGCAGCACAGGTAGGGAGAGATTAGGGAGAGGGGGTTAGGCTGGGCGAGGGCTGCACAGGTAGGGAGAGATTAGGGAGGGGATTAGGGTGGGAGAGGGGATTAGGGTGGGAGAGGGGATTAGGGTGGGAGAGGGGATTAGGGTGGGCGAGGGCTGCACAGGTAGGGAGAGATTAGGGAGAGGGGGTTAGGGTGGGCGAGGGCTGCACAGGTAGGGAGAGATTAGGGAGGGGATTAGGATGGGCGAGGGCTGCACAGGTAGGGAGAGATTAGAGAGAGGGGGTTAGGGTGGGCGAGGGCTGCACAGGTAGGGAGAGATTAGGGAGGGGATTAGGATGGGCGAGGGCTGTGCAGGTAATCGGGGCAAAGATGAGACCTCCATAGGTTGAGTGTAAGGCTAAGGACCCGCTGCCTCAGACCACGCGCCCGCACTGCAGACAGGCGGCGCGTGGAGAGGCACTCGGGGCTTTTTCCGGTCCAAAGGGACCATTTTTGCGAGCGGGGGAGGGGTGCGTGGCCAAAACGGGTGGGGGGCGCGGCCATGATGTGGGGGGGCGGGACCATCCCTCAGCCGTTCAGCCCCTCAACCATGTATTGATAGACACTGTCAAGTTGTTTGATGCTGCATTTATTTAATGAATGTACATGTTGTATACAACCACTCCATAATAGCTCAACTGTTCAGCCCCTCAGCCCCTCAACTGTTTAGCCCCTCAAATCCTCAGCCGCTCACACACACACACAGACAGGCACTCACGCACTCAGGCACACACATACACACACACACAGACAGGCACTCACGCTGCTTTCCCCCCACACTCTCCTTCCCCGCTCCCCGAAGCCTCCCCTCCTCATTGGTTCACAGCCACACCACGTGACGCGTCGCTGTAGATGGAGAGGGGGTTTGGCCCGGTATTAAAGGGGTTGCACCCCATATGGCCACCCCCTGACCTCACCAGGGAGACAAGGGGTTAACTGGACTGTGGTCCAGGAATGTGGTTTGCCCCTTGTTATATCATGAAAATGTATGTTCCCCTGTTCCCATGTTTTATTATTATGTCAGTGTCTGCACCACACACACACTGGGATCCATCCGGGAGGGCAAGGGTTAATAGTTGTATAGTGATTATAGCCCTTTGTTTAATTTTCCCGCCTTTTCAGGCACCATTTTGCAGGGTCCCATAGGCCGCCATTGAAGCTCCATTGTTTTCAATGGCGGATCTAGCTGTTTTGGACCTGTTTCCCTTGAAGACCAGCAGGTGGCGTCCGAGAGGAGGAGCGGCGGTTTCCCATTGTAAGTCAATGGGCTCATTGACTTCAATGGAGATTCCTCGACGGCGCTTTCCAGGAACGAGTTGGCAGTCGTCCAAACCGCAAAACCGCAAAGCGGACACAATGTCTGAAAAAGAGCTTTGATCACGGATTAGTCAAGTTCAACGTCAAGTGGCGTGGGAATCTTAGGTTCTAGGGCACCCAGAAATAAAATTCTTTTTGCCCCTAGTTCCTAGGCCTCCCCTCACTCGACCACCACCGGGTCCCAGAATCCAGGACCCCCGGAACGGGTTGTGCTGATAAAGCGGGTCGTGCCATAGGTTCCAATGGCGGCGGCAGAAGCAGCACAAGAAAACGACTAAGTCAGAAACGCTACAAACCATAAGCCCATATCTCCGGTTCTGGAGGTTCCAGAGGGCCAGGGTTTGGGGTACCTGTAGTCACTGCTCCGGCATGGCTGCAGAACCATCCTTGACCCTCTCTGACCAACCCGACGGAGTATGGACCACCTAAAAGGTTCAGGAGTTTTTCCCAAAGACTTCAATGGCGGCCGGTTCCTATTGACCGGCTGTGGCGGAGAAACCCCATAAGCTTCAACGGCGACGATGCCCCGTTGAAAGTCTATGGCGGCGGATTCCCATAGCCGCCAATGGCGGCGGTTTACCATTGAAAGTCTATGGCGGCGGAGCCTGTTGTTTTCAATGGGGATTTAGTGAAAAAAACGTGATTTCATTTACACCATATTACCATATGGTGTCCCAGTTCCGGCATTGAGAACTGGGCAGTTTGGACCCGCTGGAACTAACAGAACCGGATATTTTAATATGTTTATGTTTCACCTTTAATATTGTATTCCAAGACGGGGATAAAAACCCGCGAAGATTCCTTTACACAAAGGGAAGCAGAAGGTCAGAGGGGCGACCCAATGTCTAGAGACTAAGTACTGTTCAAAAGGTTTTGCCACCCTCACTGTTTACCTGAGGGCGGAGAAACGTCAAACTGGAGTGGTTTGTGAGTGTCATATCTTACACTTCCAAACAAAGAAGATCCTGTCAGATATTCCATTTGGTAGACTGGCCGGCGGCCCTGATGTAAATGTGGGGCTACAGAAATGAGACCCTCAGGGTCCTAGTGCGCATGGGCTAACTAGCTGGGGGGCATGGGTTAAACTGTGTTCCCACGTTAAAGATTGGATACCGTTAATTGTTATCCAATTGCCTGTACTCAATGTTAGGAATAGGGTTACAAAGATATATAAACTGTGATCAACCCTATATCCATTGTCTTCAAATACCATCTTGATTGTTACCTGATTGCTGGAGAATTGCTATCTGATACTTCTCATCCCCCAACCCCAAGTAAGTGTTACCTTCTTGCCTGTTACTGTACTATATTGCTGTGTTCACCTATTTAAGGAATAAATATATTTTATTATATCTAAGCCTCGTTCAGTTCAACCCAGTTATTTGGTATATTATTATAGCCTGTCACAAAGTTACCGTCACAGTCGCCGCTTGGGATTACAATTCTCTTGAATCCCCTAGCGGCTGACGCGTCACAGTGTGTAGTGAGCTGTGCAGTGAGGGGGGACTGGGACCGGCTCGGGAGGATTCCCCTACTGGTGGGGAACGCTCGTGCGGCCGCCCGCGCCGCCGGGCGCAGCGGGTCCCAGCCCTAAGAGACGAGTAGGGATCACTGTCTCAGTGTTCGTGTGTCACACTTAGTGACTGTGTGCAGTAGTGACAGTATAGGTGCTATGTTAGGGGGTCACTGTGTCAGTGCGCGTGTATCACTGTAACAGGGACTTATCACTGTTTGAAAGAACCTGCCTCTAAATCCAGCAGCGTGGCACACAGGCAATCAACCAGACTCCACCAGGCTGATAAGGACTTTTAGAAAAGCCTGAGGTGAGAAACACGAAAGATTCCTTAGCTCACAATGGAGCTGACATAAGGAAAAGGAAAGCTGTGTTATAAGTGCAAGACAAGAGGGGACCAGACCTCTGTGTCTGGACCCTCAAGCAGACAACTACCCGGACACCACTGACCGGAAGGGCCACCTACGTCAAGGTCCCGCTGAGACTTTGGGGTGGTAAGGGGGTAAGGGGCTCTCCCCCCCCTCCCCCCAGCCTTGCAGAGAGGGACTGGGGAAGTAAGTAACACAGGGATAGGTGTTTATTGTTTTATCTATATTTTTGTTTGCTGTATTGTTTAAAGGAACAGGCAATAAAGCCTTATTTTAATTTCACCTTAAAAACGGTCTCCATTGCGTACCTCTGCACACATCTCTTACAGTCACACATGGTGTGTGCAGTAGTGACACCGTACAGGTGCAAAGTTAGGGGGTCACTGTGTCAGTGAACATGTATCACACTTAGCGAGTGTGCAGTAGTGACACCGTACAGGTGCAAAGTTAGGGGGTCACTGTGTCAGTGAACATGTATCACACTTAGTGAGTGTGCAGTAGTGACACAGTACAGGTGCTATGTTAGGGGGTCACTGTGTCAGTGAATATGTATCACACTTAGCGAGTGTGCAGTAGTGACACAGTATAGGTGCTATGTTAGGGGGTCACTATGTCAGTGAACATGTATCACACTTAGCGAGTGTGCAGTAGTGACACAGTATAGGTGCTATGTTAGGGGTCACTGTGTCAGTGAACATGTATCACACTTAGCGAGTGTACAGTACAAGTGCTATGTTAGGGGGTGTGACGGTAAGGGTTGCTAGCATCACAAAACTGAAATGAAGCCAGCTAGCTACCCCTAGATCCATGTAATCTGGCCACCTATGCAAGGCTTATTTCGGCCAAATGCACTTTAATATCTGGGGAAGAACAGGGAATGTGTAAATATAACCCATGTCTGTAACAATGTATTTCAAGTGATGTATTCTTTATTCCCTGTGACAATCCTTCCCCCAGTTTAGTGAAATAACATTGTTCTGTGATGTGATTTGGGAGTCAGTCCTGCAAAGTGTTGGATTATGTGACTGTATGTACTCATTTCTAAGGTAGCGGACTTGTAATGTGATTTGCATGTGAGTTACATTTGTATGGAGGGGACTCTGATTTAATCAGCTGAGGTTCCTGCAGATAAAGGTGTATTGAGACTGAGACACAGGCTGGGAGCATGGAGGTGTAAAAGAAAGACATTTGGTGAGTGGGAAAGAGTGGACAATCAGGTCGGCTCTGATTGGCCAGCAGCCCCTGTCCCATGTAAAGGATAGCCTCAGGGGGCTATATAAGAGGCACTGCTGATCAGAGAATCTATCTGAGAGACATTCTGTGAAGGAGTTTGGATCCTGACTGTGACCAGCTGGAGATACAAGTCAGAGTGGCTGCTGTGTGATGTGCACTCTGATACCCTGGACGAGAAGCGCACAGGGCAAGCCTTCTTGAAGCAGGCCCCTGCACCTAGCAAGGCTAGAGTCTACTCCCCAGGCCCCTGCACCTAGCAAGGCTAGAGTCTACTCCCCAGGCCCCTGCACCTAGCAAGGCTAGAGTCTACTCCCCAGGCCCCTGCACCTAGCAAGGCTAATACTCCCCAGGCCCCTGCACCTAGCGAGGCTAGAGACTACTCCCCAGGCCCCTGCACCTAGCAAGGCTAGAGTCTACTCCCCAGGCCCCTGCACCTAGCGAGGCTAGAGACTACTCCCCAGGCCCCTGCACCTAGCGAGGCTAGAGACTACTCCTCAGGCCCCTGCATCTAGCCAGGCTAGAGACTACTCCCCAGGCCCCTGCACCTAGCGAGGCTAGAGACTACTCCCCAGGCCCCTGCACCTAGCGAGGCTAGAGTCTGCTCCCCAGGCCCCTGCACCTAGAGAGGCTAGAGACTACTCCCCAGGCCCCTGCACCTAGCAAGGCTAGAGTCTACTCCCCAGGCCCCTGCACCTAGCAAGGCTAGAGTCTACTCCCCAGGTCCCTGCACCTAGCGAGGCTAGAGACTGCTCCCCAGGCCCCTGCACCTAGCGAGGCTAGAGACTCCTCCCCAGGCCCCTGCACCTAGCAAGGCTAGAGTCTACTCCCCAGGCCCCTGCACCTAGCAAGGCTAGAGTCTACTCCCCAGGCCCCTGCACCTAGCAAGGCTAGAGTCTACTCCCCAGGCCCCTGCACCTAGCGAGGCTAGAGACTACTCCCCAGGCCCCTGCACCTAGCGAGGCTAGAGACTACTCCTCAGGCCCCTGCATCTAGCGAGGCTAGAGACTACTCCCCAGGCCCCTGCACCTAGCGAGGCTAGAGACTACTCCCCAGGCCCCTGCACCTAGCGAGGCTATAGAGTCTGCTCCCCAGGCCCCTGCACCTAGCGAGGCTAGAGACTACTCCCCAGGCCCCTGCACCTAGCGAGGCTAGAGACTACTCCCCAGGCCCCTGCACCTAGCGCGGCTAGAGACTACTCCCCAGGCCCCTGCACCTAGAGAGGCTAGAGACTACTCCCGAGGCCCCTGCACCTAGCGAGGCTAGAGACTGCTCCCCAGGCCCCTGCACCTAGCGAGGCTGGAGACTGCTCCCCAGGCCCCTGCACCTAGCGAGGCTGGAGACTGCTCCCCAGGCCCCTGCACCTAGCGAGGCTGGAGACTGCTCCCCAGGCCCCTGCACCTAGCGAGGCTGGAGACTGCTCCCCAGGCCCCTGCACCTAGCGAGGCTAGAGACTACTCCCCAGGCCCCTGCACCTAGCGAGGCTAGAGACTACTCACCAGGCCCCTGCACCTAGCGAGGCTAGAGACTACTCCCCAGGCCCCTGCACCTAGCGGGGCTAGAGACTACTCCCCAGGTCCCCAGTTGGTATTGTATCTTGTTTTGTGCATCTCTGTTTTGTCTGCTGGCGTGCCAGAATAAACCCCATTTTATTCAACAACCTTGTCCTGTCTGGTGCTAGTGATCCCGGTGGTTTCGGTGTAAAAGTACTGGTCACGCGTGACAAGGGGTCACGGTGTCAGTGCGCGTGTATCACACTTAGTGAGTGTGTGCAGTAGTGACAGTGCGACTTCCCCGTATACCGACCCCATAAAGCGTGGCTTCCGTGCATATAAATACACAGCCGAGATCATCCCATTACAGACCTCTGTACAACACATATTACAGGGGAACCCCTTCACCAACACACACAGAGACATTGTTACACACACGCACACGCCCCGAGAGATATAGATAAATATACACACACACACACCATTTTGGGGTATCGCATCACTGACTAGCTGTATAATTACCCCCATATGCACTTACTGAAGCGATTATGCGCATGGCAGCTGAGAATAAGCCTTTACAGAATCCCAACGGGGCACCACAGGAGTCAGATTACCCTCCGTGAAGACCCCCGCAGGGCAGGAAATACTTGGGAGAAGCACATAGCAGCAGCGTGTTTAAGGAGTTACATCTGGGCAATCATGGCAAATCAGGATTATTAATAATAGTATATTATTAAGATTGTAAGGCCGTTTCACACCTTTTCAGGGGGGAAAAGGCCCATCTGCCATTTTATTCTATCCCCGGGCAGGAAAGGGGGATAGGAGGGAAGGAGTGAAGCGGGCGGCACTGAAAAAGAAAGGAATAGATTATTATAGGTTAATTCTAATACGTCAGGATTATATTTAACCCTTTGAGTGCCGGTTGGCCCATGGCACCGGGGTTCCGTGAACGCCATCACGGAGGCATCCTCCACACGCCCTAATCCCTGCAAATCCCGCCATCTCCCCTGGCTCAACGAGCGGCAATTTTTTGGGACGTAGCTAGTAAGCCGTGGGGCGACTCCAAAGGGGTTAAATGGCCGCTCTTCCCCATTATTGTTCAGCTAAATGACGGCAGAGTATATAGTTGAAACAAAAGCCAGAATGAGACAACCCATCTGGCTCACAGTCCCCTGCATATACAAACAGTCCTATCCCAAACGAGATTAGGTAAAGACCGCAAGGATTACAGTTTAGAACAGGTCCCCGCCCGTCCTTCACTCTGGTCCTAGGAGGGACCCCCTGAACCCATAGCGTGCTGCAAGATCTCCGCCGCGTGACGGCTTGGTGTAGCGCTCACCGACAGGGCCCTCCCCTCCTCCCCCAGAACGGTTTTCTACTTACTCCATCTCCTTCCGCCCTTCCCAACAACGTTCTTATTTTTAAAGTCCGACGCACCGCTCGGGAGATATACGCGTTTGAAATATGAAGTGTCCGGGAGCTTAAAATGGAGCCCACCCCAGAGTAGCCCAACGGCAACCTCAGATCTCAGAAGCTAGAGACTAACAAAATTATGGTCAACAAGAAAATAAGAGCAGGACATGGTTAGGGGTTAAAAGCTACTAACACTTTGCGCGTAAAACACAAAGGATTCTGGGAGAATTGCGGCTTTAACCCTTTAAGTGCCCTGGGGCTGCACAAATTCTGTCACGGGGGCCCCCACAGTCGTCGTTAGCTACGTCCCGAACAAAAATGCTCGTTGCGATCTGATGGCAGGCGGAACGGGAGAGACGAAGCAGCCCACCAGCACGCAAAGGGTTAAAGTGCACGCGTTTGCGTCAGCCCTGGCCTCTCTTCCCGGTGACGTTCCGCCTCTTGGAAATGAGAAGTGGCGTATATTTTCATAGCGCCCCGCGATAAACGAGATCCGGCACGGGCGCCAGCAAATCCGCTCCCAGGACTCGGCGCATGGCATTGCCGGGAGCTCAGAAACACCGGTCTCCTTCCGATGCCGTCTTTTTATAAAAGCACCAATTAAAAAGGACGACGTGTGAAACGTGGATCTGGTTATTACCAAAGTGATGCATGCAACCGGAAAGTTACCCGCCTGCCATCTCCTCAGGGGGACCAGGACAGTGTTGTGCCTGGGCATGGGGGGGGGGGGGGGGGGGGAGAGAGGGTGCCGGTACTTACCTAGCTGGGGTGCTATGGCACACGGTGGTAACGTCTGTAGGACTGGCCGAGCTCAGGATATCGGTCCCAGCCTCTCCCTCCCCGTCGGCCCTGGTCACCCAAGGCCATCTGCCAAACTCTTATCCCCTCTACATCTTCATCGTATGACAGCATGGCGGATTACCAACACAACCAGAAATGTATCACTAAAATATCTCCAAATCCCCTGACTTATAACCGGCTCTAAGGATCGGCCGCTGTATCGTGGCTCCTTTCCCAGAATCCCCTGCATCTCCCTCCCGAGCGAGGGCAGTGACATCATGAGCCTGGATTGGAAGCTTCATCTGATGCCGTCTGCCATGTTTCTATCCTCCAGGCACAGAGAAAAGTTAGGGGGTTCCCCCAAAAGGAGTGGGGGAAAAAAAAACAAACAGAACCCATCCATTGCAATATCCCATTGGAAAGTGGGCGTGGATGTGGGGCAGAGAGGGCCGGCGAGGATGTGAGGCAGAGAGGGCCGGCGAGGTTGGGCCGCCCCAGCAAGGTTTCAGCACATTCCAAATCTGTTTCGCATCGTGTAAACAATTCCAGGGCTTGTCCAACATGTGTTTCTCATCTCCCGGCCCCGATGCCGGCACATCTGTCACCCCGTTCACGCTATGCGCCGTAGAGGAGTGATTGCGACGCTCTTTCCGAAGTAATATTCAGTGTGTTAGAATCCAGCCGGTTGATTCCCGATAAAAACTTATCTTTTCTGCTCCGCGGGGTCCACATCGGTGATCTGCGGGCAAAGGATGGCACGGGGGACACCCAAGTTTGAGGTGCAGTAAAACAGGGGTACTCACAGAAACCTTTGTGGGTTATCCTTCCCCCTTAACATGTTCTGCTCTTATTTATACGTGTTCAAATTATTATTATTTCCCCCCCCATCTCTAACTTCTAAGGTTTCCATGGCAAGCTTTGGGCTGCAGTCGGGAGGCCGCCATTTTAACCTCCCGGACACATCTCTCCTGAGCGGAGAATCAGGTTGGATAGGGCAAGCAAAAAAACGCAAATTGAGTACCAAAAAAATTAACACGGCGGGAAAGAAAATGGTTCAGTGCGGACTGTCGCTTTAAGAAACGTGTCCAGAAAATATGCGCCCCTCAGCGGTGAGTGGGACCTCGAAAGATTGCGGCCATCATTATCCTTCTGAGTGCCCCAAAGCGTTGTCACTGCGGTCAAGGACATTAGATCATGAACGTTTTGCCGTGACCAAGTCGCCGCCGCTCGCCTTGCCGCCAAAGTGAGCCCCTAACCTTACCCCTTACCCTAAAAACCCCTAGTACTGATGCTACCCCCTACGCTAAATCGCTAAAACATTTATAAATACATAAAAGGTGTGAATGCAGGGCCCCCCCCCCCCCCAAGTGCAGGCCCCCCCCACCGAGTGCAGGGGCCCCCCACACCGCCACTGTATTTCTCATTACTGCCACACTGAGGTTTGTAGACGAGACATTGAGGCATTTCTCCCTTTGACAAGAAATTGGCGTTTTATCGCAGCCAGATTCTCTTTTAAAAACAGTGATCACTTGTTGAATGCTAAGTGGGTTTAGCCCTGAACAAGGTGAAGAACCACTTCATAGACGACACGTGGTTAACCACAGGAAAGCCCACGTCCGCGGTCAGCAGCGGTTAACCGGAAAAGAGGAAATTGTCGCGTTTGCATCGTTTTAAGAAACTGCAGAATTACAACTTCTGCAAGTTAAGCTCAGAGACCCGGTAACCCAGGTACTAACCCGGGGGCGGACAACGCCAGTCCTCAAGGGCCAGGCTTCAGGATATCCCTGCTTCAGCACGGGAGTCTCAATCAGTCCCTGCTTCAGCACGGATGTCTAGTTCCCTGCTTCAGCACAGGTGGCTCAGCTGAGCCACCAGAGCTGAAGCAGAGATCCTGAAAACCTGACCTATTGGTGGCCATTGAGGCCTGGAATTGCCGCTTCTGTACTAACCCTATAATTAAAAGGAGGCCCCCCCCGCGTCTGCGCTGGTTTCCGTTAGACTTGACCCTGAATGAAGCAGCTGGTGACATCTGCGTCGGTCTGTGACTAAAACCTAGAGGTCAAAATTCCTCAAATTCAGAAGAAAAACACCTCTTTATTTACTAGAAATCTTAAAAACCTTGCGCTGGGGGAGGAGCAAAAGTATGCACAAACACGCCCACTTCTACGCATGTGCTCGCAATTAAAAAAGTCAGCCGCAAACCCTTCAACGTAAATCGCGTTGGGATAACAGCAGAAACATTGCGGCCGATTTGCCCCATCTCGAAGTCCTTCGATAAACCGGTTTAAACGCAGGCAAACACCCCAACATTTCAAGTACTCGACTTGCACTTTTTACAAAACAAATATTGTACGGGCGCTGCCCGCAAGGGATGCAGCGCACGCGGGAGGGATGTAGGAGGAACCGCCGGTAGGTTTGTAAGATCGAATACTAACCAAGTACCGTTTTATACTGTAGGATCTAATAATGCAGCAGCCCCAACCTTATTTACACTGAACCCCTAAATTAATCAAACCTATCGCCGAGACTAAATCGCCAACACTGTGACCGACAGTATATAGTGTCCTGAGCTCGTGGGGGAACACACGCTTAATAATCCCCCAAACTGTGTGACCGATCCCAGGCAGTATATAGTGTCCTGAGCTCGTGGGGGAACACATGCTTAATAATCCCCCAAACTGTGTGACCGATCCCAGGCAGTATATAGTGTCCTGAGCGCGTGGGGGGAACACCCGCTTAATAATCCCCCAAACTGTGTGACCGATCCCAGACAGTATATAGTGTCCTGAGCGCGTGGGGGGAACACCCGCTTAATAATCCCCCAAACTGTGTGACCGATCCCAGGCAGTATATAGTGTCCTGAGCTCGTTGGGGAACACACGCTTAATAATCCCCCAAACTGTGTGACCGATCCCAGGCCGTATATAGTGTCCTGAGCACGTGGGGGGAACACACGCTTAATACTCCCCCAAACTGTGTGACCGATCCCAGGCAGCATATAGTACCCTGAGCTCGTGGGGGGACACGCGTAATAATCCCCCAAACTGCCCCTCCGTGTGTGCAGGCAGCATGTGGGGGGGTATAGCTGTCACTCACTGCGGGAGTTTCCAAGGTCACACCCCACAATTTATTTATAAAATATTTTACCAGGAAGAAATACATTGAGAGTTACCTCTCGTTTTCAAGTATGTCCTGGGCACAGAGCAAAACAAATAATACATGGTTACAAATACAGTTACATAAATGAAACAGGGTATACATTATATACAAGACATTGCGTGCACAGTTAAAGAAAATATATATTATGGGCGTAATAATGCCTTGCTCCTGGGGATGCAAAGCATTGTGGGAATATTCTGCTGTGACAGCTATACACCCCTTCTCCCCCCACCCCACCCCCCCAACCAGGCTCAGGACCCCGGTATACTGTCTGGAACCCGCCATTACTGACTGCTTTGGGGAACCCTTGGAGACACCCCAAGTACCTGGGCACAGGGATGGACAAAGATATGAAATACTTATGAGCCAGGAAGAGGTCAGGAGCCGTGTTTTGAGGGGGTGGGGGGGGAGGGGAAGAGAGAAGAGCGAGGGGGGACACGTTCCCGCCATCTCTGTGCGTCTGTGTGTTACACGTCAATCAGCAACCTCAACTCAGGCGCCAGGAATTTTTAGTCATCAAGTCACCCCGGATTCTCCCCCCCTCCTCCCCCCCCCCATAATAATGATCAAGTACCTGTGTAGCATTGTAAGCGTTATATTTCTAGAACATTCCCCGTGGGAACCAACACATGAAACGCAGCGGGTAATGGGACAGCAGTTTTGCCGACGTTTGGGGGTAACATATGGACATTAAAACAAACTCTGACATTAAGATGGTTGCATGGAGCGGGCAGAGGAGAGCGTACGTGACACGCTGATGGAGTTACCGATGTATAAATGGTTTGGCTTTTCTAAACATTTTAATAACCTTTTGACATTAGGAATGTTAAACAAAATCTAGCACAGGAAGTCCCCGTGTTGTTATCTTCACGACGTCATTTGTGGTACAGGTAGTTCCAGGTGTAACAGATATTGGTGTGATGTCACAGGAAGATACGATGTCATCGAGCCAGCAGCACAGATACTTTTAAGGCCGCGTCCGTACTGTGTGCAACGGCGCAAACAAAAGGCCGTGCCTCTATGAAGCGCGACCGCGCGCCCGATTGTCGAGCAGACAAAAAATTTTGTCGCGCAGCGGCCGGGTCACGGGAGCGGTTCAGGTAATGAGGGCAAACCGCTCACGTGATGTCACGGGCACGCCTCAGAGTCACCTCTCCTCCTCCAGATCCCCTGGGTCACGGATCAACTCTGAAGCAGGCGCGCACAACGCCATGAGCTCCCTCGTGCGGCGCCTACGATATCTGAGGCCTAACACTGGGGACACGTCGCTGATAAAGAAACTCCCTCTGACATGGGAACGTTATATTAATATCCCCGTCTGTTCCACCCCCATCCTGCTGTCACCGACAGAGCCAGGAATGGCGGCACACACAGGGACCCGCGACGTCCATCACAGGAGGTGACAGCCGGACAGCAGAGACACAGGACACTGAACATGGCGGCACACACAGGGACCCGCGACGTCCATCACAGGAGATGACAGCCGGACAGCAGAGACACAGGACACTGAACATGGCGGCACACACAGGGACCCGCGACGTCCATCACAGGAGGTGACAGCCGGACAGCAGAGACACAGGACACTGAACATGGCGGCACACACAGGGACCCGCGACGTCCATCACAGGAGGTGACAGCCGGACAGCAGAGACGCAGGACACAGAACATGGCGGCACACAGGGACCCGCGACGTCCATCACAGGAGGTGACAGCCGGACAGCAGAGAGACGCGGGACACAGAACATGGCGGCACACAGAGGGACCCGCGACGTCCATCACAGGAGGTGACAGCCGGACAGCAGAGACGCAGGACACAGAACATGGCGGCACACAGGGACCCGCGACGTCCATCACAGGAGGTGACAGCCGGACAGCAGAGACACAGGACACAGAACATGGCGGCACACACAGGGACCTGCGACGTCCATCACAGGAGATGACAGCCGGACAGCAGAGAGACGCGGGACACAGAACATGGCGGCACACACAGGGACCCGCGACGTCCATCACAGGAGGTGACAGCCAGACAGCAGAGACACAGGACACTGAACATGGCGGCACACACAGGGACCCGCGACGTCCATCACAGGAGGTGACAGCCGGACAGCAGAGAGACGCGGGACACAGAACATGGCGGCACACAGAGGGACCCGCGACGTCCATCACAGGAGGTGACAGCCGGACAGCAGAGACACGCGGGACACAGAACATGGCGGCACACAGAGGGACCTGCGACGTCCATCACAGGAGGTGACAGCCGGACAGCAGAGACGCAGGACAAAGAACATGGCGGCACACAGGGACCCGCGACGTCCATCACAGGAGGTGACAGGAGACAGCAGAGACGCAGGACACAGAACATGGCGGCACACACAGGGACCCGCGACGTCCATCACAGGAGGTGACAGCCGGACAGCAGAGACACAGGACACAGAACATGGCGGCACACACAGGGACCCGCGACGTCCATCACAGGAGGTGACAGCCGGACAGCAGAGACACAGGACACTGAACATGGCGGCACACAGAGGGACCCGCGACGTCCATCACAGGAGGTGACAGCCGGACAGCGGAGACGCAGGACACAGAACATGGCGGCACACACAGGGACCCGCGACGTCCATCACAGGAGGTGACAGCCGGACAGCGGAGACGCAGGACACAGAACATGGCGGCACACAGAGGGACCCGCGACGCCCGCCGCAGGAGGTGACAGCCGGACAGCAGAGACACAGGACACTGAACATGGCGGCACACACAGGGACCCGCAACGTCCATCACAGGAGATGACAGCCGGACAGCAGAGACACAGGACACTGAACATGGCGGCACACACAGGGACCCGCGACGTCCATCACAGGAGGTGACAGCCGGACAGCGGAGACACAGGACACTGAACATGGCGGGCCACACAGGACACTGAACATGGCGGCACACAGAGGGACCCGCGACGTCCATCACAGGAGATGACAGCCGGACAGCAGAGACACAGGACACAGAACATGGCGGCACACACAGGGACCCGCGACGTCCATCACTTGGAAGGTTTAGCGGGATTATTGTGTATTTCCTGATATATTAAACACCAAGTTATTACCGGACGTGAAAACATTCACATTACCGGATTAATAGAGGTGTAGCTGGAAGATTTTCATGCATTGCATTTGGGCTCCTTTGATGTAACAGGACTGAAAGTGATTTAACAGCTTTAAGTGCTGCCCTGTGAAATATTAACGAGCCATGCTAACGAGTAGTGGCAGCAGCACCCTGCCGGCACTTACAGCTCCATCCATTGAAGTCCTCCTGTCTTTTACACCAGCACCCAGAGCGAACGGTGACCTGCTCCAAGCTCATTATAACCCGTTAGCTTTGCATTGCAGCGCATGTAACACCGCGCGAGAGACCTGTGAGGTTGGGAAGCTCTGTACATGTGAAGAAGAGACCTGCGAGGTTTGGGAAGCTCTGTACATGTGAAGAAGAGACCTGCGAGGTTTGGGAAGCTCTGTATATGTGAAGAAGAGACCTGCGAGGTTTTGGGAAGCTCTGTACATGTGAAGAAGAGACCTGCGAGGTTTTGGAAGCTCTGCACATGTGAAGAAGAGACCTGCGAGGTTTGGAAAGCTCTGTACATGTGAAGAAGAGACCTGTGAGGTTTGGGAAGCTCTGTACATGTGAAGAAGAGACCTGTGAGGTTTGGAAAGCTCTGTACATGTGAAGAAGAGACCTGTGAGGTTTGGGAAGCTCTGTACATGTGAAGAAGAGACCTGCGAGGTTTGGGAAGTTCTGTACAGGTGAAGAGACCTGTGAGGTTTGGGAAGCTCTGTACACGTGAGATTTGAGAAGCTCAGTACATGTGAATAAATTTGTACTCCTACGAAATTTGGAAACCTCCCATATATAAAAATGTCTTTTATGAAGTATTCGGAGGTTTGACTAGTAAGTGTCTTATAACCTACAAGGACAAACAACTCCACAAGCGTAACATGCGCCCAGTGCGTTCCCTTTATTTCAACTCCAAAATGAGTATATCAGGGCTTGTGTCTTTAACCCTTCAGTGCCCGAGAGGTGTGTAACGCACGAAGGGGTTAGGCAGGAATGCTACGCGCAGGCGGAGAAACTCCCTGTACAAATACTGCATTACTTTGCTAGGTTAGCCAAGAAGTAACCCATTATGGCACGCATAATTACAGCAATTACATGAGCAGCCGTCAAAACTGCTATTCAGCTATTGTATAAAACAAGGTACTTCGGGGAGGCACAGGTGAGTTCTGAGTCCAGGGGGAGAGAAACAATTACAGAGGAGGATTATATACTCCCCCGAGACCTGCTTTACTGAGCGGGGCGGGCGGGGGACTGAATGGAATGACTGAGCAGGGGGAATGTAAACATCTCATTGGAAGATGAGTTGCTTAACATATATATTACAATATAATAAACATGAGGTACAAATCATATTTAAAGGGTCAGTCCCACGTAGGAGCAAAGTGACCTAATGACAGGGACGTGTTTAATGGGTTAAAGGGTCAGTCCCACGTAGGAGCAAAGTGACCTAATGACAGGGACGTGTTTAATGGGTTAAAGGGTCAGTCCCACATAGGAGCAAAGTGACCTAATGACAGGGACGTGTTTAATGGGTTAAAGGGTCAGTCCCACGTAGGAGCAAAGTGACCTAATGACAGGGACGTGTTTAATGGGTTAAAGGGTCAGTCCCACGTAGGAGCGAAGTGACCTAATGACAGGGTCGTGTTTAATGGGTTAAAGGGTCAGTCCCACGTATGGGCAAAGTGACCTAATGACAGGGACGTGTTTAATGGGTTAAAGGGTCAGTCCCACGTATGGGCAAAGTGACCTAATGACAGGGACGTGTTTAATGGGTTAAAGGGTCAGTCCCACGTAGGGGTAAAGTGACCTAATGACAGGGACGTGTTTAATGGGTTAAAGGGTCAGTCCCACGTAGGGGTAAAGTGACCTAATGACAGGGACGTGTGCTAAGTAGGGCTGCCACTGTGCACCACAAGAGACAGGACAGAAATAGACGCACAGCCAAAAGTACAAGTATTTCTTCCTCTCCCCTTTCACACAACCGGCACACTGAGTGTGTCACACACACACACACACACACACACACACACACACACACACACACACACACACGTGTAATATCAGACTTTGAAATGGGTGAACCTAGCTCGAATCGCAGTGTCCGCTACGTGTGACCTTTGACAAGCCACCAACTCCCTGTGCCTCAGGCAGCTAAATTAGATTGCAAGCTCTGCGGGTCAGACCTCAGTGTGCTTGCATAATTAGATACAGATACACGTGGTATGGACACTGTCGATAGATATAGAAATAGCGAGAGACAACCACTCTGCAACTCCAATACACCATTTTCAACAATACAACTACAATCGTTGACGATGTACAGTATGTGTGTATATATTTATACGCAACATATATTCATAAACAAATATTTCACTTGAACACCCCGCCTACAACTCCATTTGGGACAAGCTGTGTGACTGAATATCTCACACACACACACACACAACCTGTTTCAACATTGACCGTCACTCCCTCTACACCACGGGTGGCAAACGCCAGTCCTCAAGGGCCACCAACAGGTCAGGTTTTCAGGGTATCCCTGCTTCAGCACAGGAGGCTCAATAAGCCCCCTGTGCTGAAGCAGGGATATCCCCAATACCTGACCCGTTGGTGGCCCTTGAGGACTGGAGGATGTATAAGCTCTCTGGATCAGGACCTGCTATATCTGAGATAGATAGATATAGATAGATATAGATATATATATGTATATATAGATATATATATATATATATATATATGTAATATACATAACTCTGTCTCCCCACTGCAGACTAAGTTGGCGCTTTATAAATAAACAATAATAAATACCTCTAGTACCCGCGTACATTAATGCGAGGGCCCTATAAGCACGCACCATATGTCACTCCCAAATTACAAGGCAGAATGTGACAGCTGCAGCTACCATGTAACATGACATTACCACCCCTCCCGCCTGGAGACTAAACATACAGCAGAGAGCTCCGGTGCTAGGCATCTGCTGGGCATGTTAACGCGCGTGTGTATATAAACACCAATATCCCCCATAATAACAAGACGGCCTACACACCTCTCGGCTCTGTATATTTTCTCTCTCCGGGGGAAGGAAGGAACCCTTCAGGTCTCTGACCTAGACAACCGGTTTTAGGAAGGCTAGTCCAGGGTCTTCTGCAGGCTGGGCCGACAAGAGTGGTCTTCAGCACATGAAATTATAGTGTACAGGGCTTCCCAATCTTCACTGGTCTCCTATACAGGTATGTACACACAAAAAGGAGACCTGCAAGGTTTGGGAAGCTCTATACACGTGAAGAAGAGACCTATGAGGTTTGGAAAGCTCTATACACGTGAAGAAGAGACCTATGAGGTTTGGAAAGCTCTATACACGTGAAGAGGATACCTGGGATTATCAATAGTGAAACTCATAAAACAGCTCCTGAAAGGATTTATTAAGCATATGAATACAAACACATACAGGGCTGTACATAAAGCTGGGCGATAGATAGATAGGAGAGGAGAGAGATAGGAGAGAGATAGGAGAGAGATAGGAGAGAGATAGGAGAGAGATAGGAGAGAGATAGGAGAGAGATAGGACAAATATTAAAGCCCACATTTTTTTTTACACTAGGCCCCAAATATAGCAGGACCAAAGCAAAGATCCTATCCTTAAAAACAATTATATAAATACTGCATATATATATATATATACCCACATATGATGGAGCATAGAATGGAAATGTGTATAATGTCAAGAGATATATAAAATATACACACAACATGTACGCCTTTATGGTTATACTATAGCCACCTGTGATATACAGGCCGCTTCTAAGTATACAGGGCCCTCCATCTGTGTGTATATATATACACACACACACACACACACACACACACACACACACAATATGCAGATATGTACAGTACATACACAATCATTGAATCTCCACGTACTGTGCTCTCCAATTCCTATGCTGCACTCACATGGCTATTTACACCCACACCCTCACCCTTCAACACACCTCCTATACATCCACACACGCCCCCTCCAATTCCCCCCAGAGACCCCCTCCAATACAACCCCCTAGAGAGCCACACACGCCCGTCCATTACACCCACACATGCCCCCCTCCAAAACCCACCTACCCCCAAATGCATCCCTCCAGTACCCCCCCAGACACTCCTCCAATACCCCCCCCTAGAGACCCACACGCTCCCCCTCCAATACACCCACCCCTTCCAATACCCTCCTTATACACATACCCCTTCCAATACCCCCCAAAACACCCACACATGCCCCTTCCACTACCCCACCCCCATTACACCCATACAGCCCCCTCCAATACCCCCACATAAGTCCATTACAATACCCCCACACGCCCCGTCCAATACACCCCATAGAGACCCACACACGCCCCGTCCAATAACCCCCTATACACCCACACACGCCCCTTCCACTACCCCCCTTATACATCCACATCTTCCACTACCCCCTATACACCCACACCGCCCCTTCCACTACCCCCCTATAAACACACACCCGCCCCTTCCACTACCCCCCTATACACCAACACATGCCCCCTCCACTACCCTTATACACCCACACACGTCCCTTCCAAAACATCCCTCTATACACCCACATGCACCCCCACCAATACCCACCTATTCCCAAACGCGCCCCTCCCAATCCCCCCCTACAATACCCCCCCTAGAGACCCACACACACCCCCTCCAATACCCACACATACCCCTTCCAATAACTCCCATACACCCACACAGGCCCCCTCCAATACCCCAAAGGCCTCCTCCAATACAACCCCCTAGAAACCCACACACGCCATGTCCAATACCCCCCTATACACCCATATACATCCATTCCACACACGCTCCTTCCACTACCCCCCTATACACCCACACACGCCCCCTCCAATACCCCCACTATACACCCATATACATCCATTCCACACACGCTCCTTCCACTACCCCCCTATACACCCACACACGCCCCCTCCAATACCCCCACTATACACCCACACGCCCCTTCCACTACCCCCCTATACACCCACACACCCCTTCCACTACCCCCCTATACACCCCACTTCCACTACCCCCCTATACACCCACACACGCCCCTTCCACAACCCCCTATACACCCACACACGCCCCCTCCAATACCTTCCAGAGACCCCCTCCAATACAACCCCTTAGAGACCCACACACACCCTGTCCAATACCCCCCCTATACACCCACACACCCTGTCCAATACACCCCTATACACCCACACACCCTGTCCAATACCCCCCTATACACCCACACACCCTGTCCAATACCCCCCTATACACCCACACACCCTGTCCAATACCCCCCTATACACCCACACACCCTGTCCAATACCCCCCTATACACCCACACACCCTGTCCAATACCCCCCTATACACCCACATACATCCATTCCACACACGCCCCTTCCACTACCCCCCTATACACCCTCTCCAATACCCCCACTATACACCCACACCCCCCTTCCACTAACCCCCTATACACCCACACGCCCCTTCCACTACCCCCCCCCTTCCACAACCCCCTATACACCCACACACGCCCCCTCCAATACCCTCCAGAGACCCCCTCCAATACAACCCCCTAGAGACCCACACACACCCTATCCAATACCCCCCTATACACCCACACACCCTGTCCAATACCCCCCTATACACCCACACACCCTGTCCAATACCCCCCTATACACCCACACACCCTGTCCAATACCCCCCTATACACCCACACACCCTGTCCAATACCCCCCTATACACCCACACACCCTGTCCAATACCCCCCTATACAACCACATACATCCATTCCACACACGCCCCTTCCACTACCCCCCTATACACCCTCTCCAATACCCCCACTATACACCCACACCCCCCTTCCACTAACCCCCTATACACCCACGCCCCTTCCACTACCCCCCCCTTCCACAACCCCCTATACACCCATACACGCCCCCTCCAATACAACCCCCTAGAGACCCACACACACCCTATCCAATACCCCCCTATACACCCACACACCCTGTCCAATACCCCCCTATACACCCATTCCACACACGCCCCTTCCACTACCCCCCTATACACCCACACACACCCCTTCCACTACCCCCCTATACACTCACACACGCCCCTTTCTCTACCCCCCTATACACCCACACACGCCCATTTTTCTACCCCCCTATACACCCACACACGCCCCTTTTTCTACCCCCCTATACACCCACACACACACCCCTTCCACTACACCCCTATACACCCACACACGCCCCTTCCACTACCCCCCTATACACCCACACACGCCCCTTCCACTACCCCCCTATACACCCACACACGCCCCTTCCACTACCCCACTATACACCCACACACGCCCCTTCCACTACCCCCCTATACACCCACACACGCCCCTTCCACTACCCCCCTATACACCCACACCCCTTCCACTACCCCCCTATACACCCACACACGCCCCTTCCACTACCCCACTATACACCCACACACGCCCCTTCCACTGCCCCCCTATACACCAACACCCCTTCCACTACCCCCCTATACACACACACACACACACCCCTTCCTCTACCCCCTATACACCCACACACGCCCCTTCCACTACCCCCCTATACACCAACACCCCTTCCACTACCCCCCTATACACCCACACACCCCTTCCACTACCCCCTATACACCCTCCCTCCAATACCCTCCAGAGACCCCCATACGCCCCTTCCAATATACACATACATACACATACATCTATACCTACAGTTTATACACCCCCTCATATTCCTATACACCCCTAAATATCACACACCTAAATACCCCTAAATACCCATGCATACCTATACACTTCTATCACACACCCATATACCTCCATATACTCATACATAACTATACACCGCTATATACCTACATACACACACACATACAAAATACATATACACACATATTACATGCATGCACACAACTATACACCCTCAATATACTCACACAAACACGTATATAACCACACATCCCTATATCTATATACAGTGCACACACACACATTATATATGTAGGTATGTGAGTGCAATTAATATATATATATATACACACACTCACCCGCTCACCCTGCCCGCTGCGGTCCCCTCCGGTGTCCGGTCCCCGGTGTCACTCCCTCTCCATCCCCCGCTCTCTCTCACTCACTCTCCGCCCGTAGCGCTGACGAACCTTCGGGGGATCCCGTTGCGCATGCGCAGGAAAGGAGCGGTCGATGGGTGGTCGCGGCGCGCATGCGCAGCTGGCAGGCACGATTTGAGCGGAGGGGGGGTCCCTGGACAGTGGGCATAGTTGTTATGGCAACGGGCGCCATCTTGTGGCTGGCAGAGCTTCAGTGCTGCTGCTGACTGTATATACATCACACACGTGTATAAATCACTGCTTCTTTCAGTTAGGGTGGGCTGGGACATTAACCCTTTCCCCGCCAGGGAGGCCTGCAACACATGCTGGTCTGCCACTTTGATTGTCTGTGGTCATTATGTGACGAGTTTTAAGTCATCATAGGACAGGGTTGCCACCTTCTACTGAATGCCAACCCGGAGACAAAATGTTTAAATTTCGCGCTTACCTTCGTCGGCGGCGGCTCCAGGCGTTTTCTGCCATAACCACTGGACGCTAAGAGACGTCACGCAGTGTCAAGTTGCCATGACAATGGGACGCCTTATGGCGCTGATGCATGACGTCAAGTAATGGCAACGCGGCGCAGCGTGGCGGCGTGATGCTGACGTAGCGTTCCCGTTGACATGGCAAACGCGACAGCGCCATTTGACAGCGCACGGCCATATTGACAGGAGTTACCTGCAGGGAAAGATGCTGGGAGATGCCGCCGAACGCCATGACCCAGAGGTTTACTAGGTAAACCCGAAGCCCGGAGATACGTGGTCAAAACCCGTAGTGACCTAATGACAGGGACGTGTTTAATGGGTTAAAGGGTCAGTCCCACGTAGGGGCAAAGTGACCTAATGACAGGGACGTGTTTAATGGGTTAAAGTGTCAGTCCCACGTAGGGGCAAAGTGACCTAATGACAGGGACGTGTTTAATGGGTTAAAGGGTCAGTCCCACGTAGGGACAAAGTGACCTAATGGCAGTGACATGAATAATGGGGTCTCTCTCTCATGGAAACCTGGAGAACACTGTAGGAACAGCAGCCGTTGAGGGGTTAAGCCCGTGTTTAATGATGCGTATTTCTGCTTAGGATTAGGACAGTGAGTGTACCCTAATGATCAGACCGCCGCAGACTGACTCATTAATGATATTTAGTGCTTAATAACAGCCCACATGCCGTGCTCCTGAGTCTTACTCACCCTTCCAAATCTCACTTTTTTATCCTGGACAAGCGTGCTTTCTCCCTCCAGTCGCCTGAACCACATCTCCTTTTATGGCCTGCAGGGGTATTCCCTGAGGCAGATTACCAAATCCGCCCCCCCTAGGCAGTGGCGGGACTAAGAAATATTAGTAACCGGTTCTTACCTTCAGCCGCGTCCTCCCGGGATCTTCCCCCTGCAACTCTTTGGCGTGGCGGCAGGCGGCGTCTCCCACAGGGATGCCACGTTCTACTGAAGGCCAACCCGGGGGAAACATTTTTACAAAAATTCTCTTACGTGGTGTGGCGTGGTCCGGCCACCCGGAGATTGACAGGCTAAACCCGTAGCCCATGAGGTAAGTGCCCGAAACCCGGAGTCTCCGGGTCAAACCTGGAGAGGTGGCAACCCTGGTCTCCCAGCATGCACCAGGATCGCATACTCCCCCTGCTCATCTTCTCCATATGGGTGTCAAATGGCGCACGTGTTTGCCATGACAACGCGACACCGTGTAACCCGTTGTCATAGCAACGGGCGTCACGTGCCGCGGTTCCGTAACGTGGCATTCCCGTTGGCCTAGCAACGCGGCGCCATTTGACACCGCGCGGCCATATTGAGAAGATATGCAGGGGAAAGGTGCTGGTAGACGCCGCCCGCCGCGGGCCGCTCGCACAGGTGAGTGAATTAAGCACCGGTTCGGCGAACTTGTGAAATCTTAGGAACAGGTTCGCATGAACCGGTGCGAACCGGCTGGATCCCACCGCTGGCCCTCGTCACTTACATGTGCCGACCGCCTCCTTGCTGCCGCCCTCCTCCTTCCGATTTGCAGCGTCAAATGACGCCGTGGAATCTCGTTGCCATGGAAACATGATGTCATTTGACGCTGCTAAACGAAGGAGCAGGAGGGCGCCCGGCATATGTAAGTGACTTCCCATCAGGCCCGAGAGCGTGGCAAATGTTTATGGGGGCGGACATTTTTGCCACCCCCCAAATCTTGCCACCCCGGGCCTTATGGGAAATCTGCCACGGAGTATTCATGAAACTGGGATAGTGCCGATCAGGGCGCTTTCACATGGAAACTCCCATTGAAGCCAATGAGGCGCGATCGCAGTAAAATTCATAACCCCCTATACGTCTATAACATATTATAATGAAACCCTACAGCCCATAACCATATAATGCTATAATATTCTATATTAACTACAGTATATCCTAATACAGCTGT
>NC_134500.1:36273959-36313562 GCF_040206685.1 Ascaphus truei
GTCTTTTTGTAGGCAGACTGTATGGCGACAGTCGCAGAGCGTTTTTGCACATCGCTTTCTCTCGCCATCTTTCCCATATACTCCACTTTAGCACCAAATGTCCATTTCATGGTATCACAAGAGCGCCCAAGAACAACCACCTGAGCCCTCAGTTCTTGAAGCTGTCTTCCTGCACATATCCCATTCAATGTAGTTGCCAATTCAGCTTCTTTGGGATTGAGTTGCGGTTCCAGCTCCATTTCCAGAGAACGTCCTATCTTTTCAGCTTCCTCAGCTAAGGATTCTTCTAGCTTTGATTGTGCACCCCTACCTTTGTTGATTGCCTGTTGGGCGGCTGCAGGTTTGGCTAGTGCTTTCTTAGGTGGCTCAAACTTCGTAATCTTGTTTTGAAGGTGAGTGGTGTCCCCAGCTCTCACTGTACCCTTGTCCTCACGGGCATTAGTTACTGTGGGATACTGATGCTTGGGCAGAGCCAATACCTTTTCCCGTATTGGAGGCATCTGTAAGTTATTGGTCTGCAGAGTCTCACTCTGTTTGAGTGTTTCCTGCCATTCTTCTTTCAGGGTCTTTATTTCTTCCCTGTGTTTTCTCTGAGCTTGCTTCCACCTATCATTCATTATTTTGTGGAGCACTGTGAACTTCTTTGCTTGGGCCGCAGATACTCGTCTTAGTTTCTGGACCTTTTTGAGCTCCCTCTTGTACCGAGTCACCTAGCCTCTAAGCTTAGCCTCTAGCGATGCTTTGGTGATGGTCAGGGTAGCCTTCAGTTTATCCTGCTGCTTTGTGAGGACACACTGGGTAATCAGACGTTCCTGCAGCACTTGTATTTCGTTAGCAGCCTGCAGATTTTCTTCCTGCAGAGTTCGCTGCTTCTCCTCGGCATTCTGGAGGTGCATACGCAGACCTTGCAGTTGGTTCTGCAGTCGGTGCTATGCTTCAAACTTTTCATCTTCCAACAGTTTCTTTATTTTTTCAAGCTCATGCAGCTTTTCATTCTTTCCATTGACGTGGTCTGTCAACTCAGAATTTTCTTTTTTTAATCTTACATTTTCTCTTTTTTTCAGTCTCTGTACTATTCAGGGCCTCCTTGCAGTCCACCTTCCATTTTCGCACATCTGCTTGGAGGCGGCCTGTCTCCTGGCGTGAGACTTCCACCTCCCGGTTGAGGGTCTGAAGCTCCTTCTGAGAGACTTTGAGATCTAAATTAAGATGGAGGATAGTTTTCTTTGAAATGTCCAGCTCCTCAGCGAGACTGTGAAGTTCCTTTCTGGAGACTTCCAGTTCTTTGCGGCAACTGTTGATCTCATGGTGTGAGGCATCCAGTGCTCTGCGGAGTGTATGAACCTCCTTCTGAGATACGTCCACCTCTGTCCGGACACTGTTGACCTCCTGTTGTGAGGCATTCAGTTCTACGCGAAGCGTGTGAACCTCTTGCTGAAAGACCGTAATCTCCTTCAGTGCCTCCTCATACTTCTGCTTCAGCTTAGCTTTTATTTTTTACCGATTGGCTCTGCTTTTCCACCATGGTGACATTAGTAGTGGTTGCAGTGGCCAGCTCAGTCTTGAGATTGTTCAATTCTGACCTGGTCAAAGAGTAAATTGTGAGCACATTCTTCTGTAGCTCCACATTATTCTTCTGTAGCTCTATGTAAATATCTTTCTTCAGTTTCAATTGTTTCCAGAGCAGATCACAGTCACGCCTGGCAATTTTCAGGGCATCTTCAGGGCTGGTCAAGGGATCATCACCTATTGGTTCCGGTTCTGCTTCCCTGGTATGGTTGGTTGAGGGTTCCTCTCTGTTGGCACCGGCCAAACACTTCTTTGGGTTACACAACTTCTGCCTTGGGCCCTCTGGATCTTCTGTCATCCGCGTGAAGAATCCTCCATTTTCTCTAGGCTGCAGTGCATCTCGAACCCCCTTTTTCTCTGCGGGATCTGCGGCCATGTCTATTCCTTCTATGGTCAGGGAAGAACCGTTTTTCTTTTTCTTTTTTCGCCTCTTTGTTTTGGATGACTCCGTCCCATCAGGTATACTGGGGTCTCCATCTTTATTTGAAACTTCAGCAGCTTCACTGTATCCGCCAGGCTTTTCTTGCAGTTGCGTTGTTAGTAAGAATATCAAGCTCAAGACTCCTTCCCAGAAACTGGCCCCGAGATTCTTGGGTCCTTTCAAGGTCCTCGAAAGGATCAACCCAGTCGCGTACCGACTTGCACTTCCTCCTACAATAAAGATTCCCTCTGTATTCCACGTGTGCCCTTGATCCAAAATGCCCATTTTCCGGACCGCCCTCAGAGACCTAATCCTGTCGTCATACAAGGACAACAAGAATTCGAAGTCCAGTCCATACTCGATTCTCGTTGGTCCAGGGGCAGACTTCAGTTCCTCGTTCACTGGAAAGGATATGGCCCGGAGGAACGCACCTGGATACCATCTCATCACATTCATGCCCCAGCGCTCCTCAGACAGTTCCATCGGAAGTTTCTTCATAGACCTTGGGAGGATCGTCCGGAGTCCGATTCTCAAGGGGGGGATACTGTAACGGATCGGGGGACTCTCGCTTCCCAGCATATCCCCGTCACCCCAGGTCCCACGGCGGCTAGCTGTCCCTCTTCCCTACGTCCCCACTCTCTCTCCTCCTCCTCTCTGAGCCGTTCCTCCGCGGCACGGTCTGCACGCTCAGGTACGCATTCAGGGCACGCGCGCGGTCCCCTCACTGAGCGCGTGCGCTCCCGATCGCTTGTCACTTGCCGTGGACACGCGTCCCTCGTCGTGCCTCCGTCATCCCAGCCCTTATTGTACCTGGCTCCTCCGCTCCTCCTTCCCTTCTGCCTCTCATGCCAAGCGCCTCCTCCGCGATACACCCCTCACGCCCTGGTACACGCGCGGTGAGCGCGCATAACAATCTTACAGAAGGCGCGCGCACCCGCTCTAGTTATCAGCCATCCCCAGGCACTGGCTCCGCCCCTGTTGCTTGCAGGCAATTACCCTGGATTACCTCCCTGTTTCCTCCCCTGCTCTCACGGACCTATCCCTGCAATTACCCACTCAAACCTCTGTTCCACCCCTCACCCCTATTGGTCCTTCTTCCCATATAACCCCACTCTGTCCTCTCAGTCCTTGCTCTGCATAGCTTTCCTGTAGCTCCTGTGTGTGCAGTGTCTATGCCTAGCTCCCTTGTCTGTTTCAGCTCTGGTTCCTGTCCCTGCCTCTGTTTGGATTCCTTTGGTTTGAACTTGAACTCTGCTTTGGACTTTGACTACGCTGCCTTCTCCTGCCCTTGAACCCTGGCTTTCGGACATCACTACGCTGCTCTCTCCTGCCCCTGAACTCTGGCTCTTGGACATTACCCTCCGACCTCTGGCACCCCGGACTCAGCAAGTATAACGTTAACCCTTACTCACCAGGCCCGGCAACGCAACTTACCACACTCCGGGCACGCCCTCACTGCTGTGGGTGCGTGTTATATCCTTACCCACCTCAGTACTGGGGACTGGCCAGGTCTGCGGGCATACAGGCGTTACATATACCAATAGGGACCACATAGTATCTACACACACTTTTAGTAATGCTACAGCCTCTTATATTTCCACAACTACACACACCATTGATATACACTCCCACTCCACACACACCTTTTGTAAAGTGCTGTACACACTGTGGGCTCTCTAAAAAAATTATATTTACATACATACACACACACACACTCTTACATCACTATCATTCAGGGACCACCTCAGATGAACAACAACACATGACATATTACACCGTGTCATGATTTATTTAACAAAAAATAAAGCCAAAATGGAGAAGATATGTGTGAAAAACTAAGTACACCCTTACTGCTTCCATAGGAATTAAGATGCTAAGTAGCAGACAGGTGCTGCTAATCAAATGTACTTGATTAATTGATCATCAGCAAGTGTGATCACCTCTATAAAAGCCAAAGTTTTAGCAGTTTGCTGGTCTGGAGCATTCAGGTGTGTGTTAACACAATGTCAAGGAGGAAAAACATCAGCAATGATCTTAGAGAAGCAATTGTTGCTGCCCATCAATCTGGGAAGGGTTATAAGGCAATTTCCAAACAATTTAAAGTCCATCATTCTACAGTGAGAAAGATTATTCAAAAGTGGAAAACATTCAAGACAGTTGCCAATCTTCCCAGGAGTGGACGTCCCAGCAAATTCACCCCAAGGTCACACTGTGCAATGCTCAGAGAAATTGCAAAAAAAAAAACAAGAGTTACATCTCAGACTCTACAGGCCTCAGTTAGCATGTCAAATGTTAAAGTTCATGACAGTACAATTGGAAAAAGACTGAACAAGTATGGTTTGTTTGGAAGGGTTGCCAGCCAGAAATCCTCTTTTCTCTAAAAAGAACAAGGCAGCACGGCTTAGGTTTGCAAAGTTGCATCTGAACAAACCACAAGACTTCTGGAACAATGTCCTTTGGACAGACGAGACCAAAGTGGAGATGTTTGGCCATAATGCACAGCGCCACTGTGACGGGAGCGCAGGCCAAATACACATTTATATTTAAGGAATCAGTCACAAGGCAAAATAGGCAGTAAAATAAATTGCGGTTTATTCGGACAAGACCTCGGAAACACACAGAAATACAAGAAACAGAGAATATACACACTTACTGGGGTCTGGGGAAGAGATCTACCCTTTCCTAGTTGCAAGGCGCCTGTTCAGCAAAGGCTTACCTTGATAGGACCTTGGTTCTGGGCTCCTGGACCGAAATCCAGCCTGCTGGCTAGGCCTCCCCATGCTTCCATGTGTGAATAGCTCTTTCACAGAAGCATCAGAAGTGAGAGGCCCGCCAGCAGCTGCTTGTCTTCAGATCTCCAACAGGAAAAAAAGAGAGAGCTGCTTTTACTGCACGCTCTTATATAGGCTGAATTTCTATCTAAATCATTGAGGAGTGTAATAGCCAATTAAAGCAGGGATTGAAATTACGCATTCCCTGATAGGAGGGATAAATTCAAAACTTGCCAATAGAAACCTTGCTTATCAGTTTTGACATCCAGGGCCGTTTTCTTCCCTGGCTCCGCGGTGTCTAGTAAAACAAAGACATCCCAATCTGAACATCCTGATCACCAAATGGTTTTCCCCCCTCTCTGAACTATGGAATCTATGCAAACTAGCTAGCATCTTCCATATGCCTGTGCTTTCTGTATAGAACCTTATAGTAAACATTAAAACACAATATAAAGTACACTTCCTTACAGAATATACTTTGGGGGACCTTATACTTATAAGGGAAATAAATTGGGGAGATTTGGGTTTGGAAACCCTATCTGAGTTGGGGCATTGAAATGCTAATCCACATGTAATTCACATGCTAATTCAGACTGCCTTTTGTCACCAACCTGGGTTTAAATCACAGGACAAACACAATGCATTGCAGTTTTAAAACACAGAGAAACAATATTTAGACACGAGCTTGCATTCCCCCATCTGCACCTATCATGTGGGGTTCTAAAACCTTCTCTTCTCTAAGACACCAGCTAAGAATACCTTGCTGGCAGGCAAGACAGGTTAAAATATTCCCCCCCCTTCCCCTTTCCCCTCATGTTCCAGATGTCCCTGCCCTGCAGCTATTTCTCATAAGAGGCCACCTATACAAGGCAATCCACTTACAAGCTGTCACAGGCAGTTGCAGGCCCATGAGGCAAAGGAAATACACAGATAATGCATTAACTAGCCCACTGGGCTTACACAGTTAACCCCACATACACAGTTCCTAGTTTATAACCCTATGGGGGGACAGTATAACAGAGGAACAAAATTATAGGCAACACAGTAGGGTACAATATTAGACCCAAGAGCTGACACTCTCAGCCCATACCATATGGTTTCAGGGGCAGCCAGCCGGGCTCCACCTTTATTAAGGAAGGCCGGCTACGCCGACTGCGACAGCAACGTTTGGCGAAAACCAAACACAACATATCAGCACAAACACCTAATACCAACGGTCAAGCACGGTGGTGGAGGGGTGATGATTTGGGCTTGTTTTGCAGCCACAGGACCTCTGAACATTGCATATATATATATGTAAATACAACTGTATGCTCATCTGCATGTCTTAGGCAGGTCTGCAACCCCGCCTTTCCCCATTATCACCCAGCACACAGCACTTCCACTACCATAAGCAGAGCAGGTTTGTTCATATTGCTTTTGAATTAAAAAACACTATTTAATAAAATAAAATAGAATCAGGAATAGAAAATGTAAGTACATATATAAGATGAGTATGCATTATAAATTGTCTGTTAAAAAAAAACCATGCAATCTAAACATAAAATGTATATGAACAAAAATATATGAACCTCGTCAGCTCACCACGAGACCAGGGAAAATGTTTTTACATAGAGTATCTTCATTTGAAATTGCTGATCTCCTGGTGTGAGGCATCCAGCTCTATGCAGAGAGTGTGAAACTCGTTCTGGAAGATGTCCAAATCTGTCCTGGGACCACTGACCTCCTGGCGAGAGACCTCCACCTCTGTACTGAGAGCTTGAACCTCTTCCTGAAAGACCTCCCACTCGGTACCGAAACTGTGAAACTCTTTCTGGGAGACCACCAGCTCTGCACAGAGACTGCAAATCTCTTCCGGAGAGACTTCGAGCTGCATACGGAGGCTGCAAAACTCCTTTTGAGAGCGTCCCAGCTCTATACCGAGACAGAGATACCCCCTTTCAGCCTCCTCCTGCTTCTCGTCCATGACGGTAAGCTCAGCTGTCTCCAGTGCTGTCATCAGTTGATCCTGTTGCTCACCCTGCTGGAACAGCTCTAGCTGTTGCAGGCCAATGTATCTGATCTGCATGCCCAGAACTTCTTCCTAACAATTGTTCCTGGTCTGTTGGCTGTGCATCTTCAGGGTTGGTCAAGGGATCGTCACTAACTTGGTCCGACTCCGCTTCCCTGGTATGGTTTGTTGAGGGTTTCTCCCTATCAGCACCGGAAAGACACTTTTTTGGGATACACGACCTCTGCCTTGTGCCCTCTGGGTATCTGTCATTCCCGGGACAAATCCATTTGCTCTGGGCTGCAGGGCATCTCGGTCCCCCTTTTTCTCATGCTTGTCTTGCAGTTGCATTAGCTGGCGGAAATATTTGACAACCAATTGATCCGGCTCTTGCTGCCACCAATCCTGCACCCTGCGCCCACCCAGCACCCTGCGCCCACCCAGCACCCTGCACCCACCCAGCACCCTGTGCCCACCTAGCACCCTGCACCCACCCAGTACCCTGGCCCACCAAGCACACTGCACCCAGCCCCCCACACCCACCCAGCACCCTATGCCCACCCAGCACCCTGCGCCCACCCAGCACCCACCCAGTACCCTGGCCCACCAAGCACACTGCACCCACCCAGCTCCCTGCACCCACCCAGATCCCTGCACCCACCCAGCTCCCTGCCCCTACCCAGCACCCTGCGCCTACCCAGCACCCTGCGCCTTCCCAACACCCTGCACCTACCCAGCAGTCTGCACCTACCCAGCACCCTGCTTCGACCCAACACCATGCACCTACCCAGCAGTCTGCACCTACCCAGCAAAGGCCTGAGAGACTGAGCACTGCTAATCTGATGTGACCTTACTTAGAGCCGAGTAAGGAGGGTTACATGTGCAAATTTAGGGGTGAAAGGCCATTGTTAATACTGTAATGTGTTAGGCTTATGTTAGGCCGGTCAGCTGCGGACAGATGTATAAGAGGTGATTTAACATATACTGTATGTTTATATGTTCACTGGGCCACACAGTGCGCAGTAAAAATCTGGGTTTGATGATGGACCGAGCAGAACTGCTTTGGTCTGTCAAGAGAAGCATGACATGGGGGGCATGACATTGGGGCAGTTGTTGCTGGTGTTGTTAATTTTCGCAAAGGAATAGGAAGCCAAAGCTGGCAATGCTGGTTCATTTGCGGGAAACAATGTGGCTTCAATCCCATTGTCGGAGTTAATACAGTCGGTGCACACAACGGTGGCGGGGGGCTCGGGATATCACAGCAATTGAACTGGGCAGGAGGAACATAAACAGGACAATTGCAAAATGTATCTGGCAATTTGGAGGTCGGATGATTGCCCGTTCAGATTTGGAGTCTGGCAATGTGGGTTTATATCGGCCGGATGGAGTTCATCTTTCTGACCGGAGACTGAATTTGTTTCATGTCCAGAAGACCTCCAGCAACAAATCAGAGAACTTGCTGAAGAAAGTAAGAATGAGGCCTCCGTATGTATCTCAGGAAAACCAAGGTGATGTTTCAGAAATTAGTTATCTCTACAACAATCACAATAAATGGAATGGAACTAGAAGTACAAGACTATGTCTACCTTGGCCGGCAAGTAACAATGGACGGTGACCTTTTGAATGAAATCTATAGGAGAATGAAGATAGGATGGAGGCATTGGGAAGAAACAAGACAATATTTAGAGGGAACCTTCCGCTGAGCCTCATAAGGAAAGTGTTTGACCCGTGTATCCTGCCCGTGCTCATGTATGGGTGTGAAACTTGGACCCTAAATGTGAAGACAATTACGAAGCTTCAGGCAACTCGAAGTATGGAGAGATGCCTGCTGGGTATTGGCCAAAGAGACAGGAAAAAGAATGAAAGGTTTAGAAACAAAACAAAAGTCTGTGACTTCACAAGGTGAAAGAAATGATAATGGTGGTGGGCTGGTGTCACGGGAGACCAGCACTTTCAACACCTTAATACCCGGATCCTTTGATTGAGCAAAGCAAGAGATAAAATAAATTGTGATTTATTTACAGAATGAACACACACACAGCTTAGTTTACAATTATAACAAAAATACACTTGCTGGAATGGGGTAAAATGAAATATCTTGCTTCCAAAAGGAAATGTTGCAAAACAAAGTCTCTAGGAGCAATTTCCAAGGAGCGGGAGTTGCTCGCGAAAATAGCCTGAAAGAGTCCTCGGTCAGCAGTACAACTTGCCACTGCTGTTTACTCCGCCAGAGCTGCTTTTTTAGTTCTGTTCCCATAGTATTGGATCTTGGGACCTTAGTTCTTATGAACTCTTGAAGCTTAGCTGAATCTTTGTTACGATGTTACAAAACTGTTACAGCATGATGACTCTCAGGTGAATCTGTTACCGCATGATGACTCTGATTTGGATCAGAACAATCGTCTGCAGAGTATCTGTCCCCGTCCAGATTATTTTCCTACGTAGGTAATGCGTGCACTGAGAAAAGATCACGCTGACACACGTTCAGTATGATAATGTCTGACTTTATTCCTACACAGCCTGCGTTCATATACAGGGGCTGTAGGGGAGGGGGTTTGTATGCAAAAGAGCTAGACAGCTCAATGATTCTTTGTTAGGTCTCGTCCTTATATGGTCTTGTTGTTATGATTTACAGTATGGTCTTGTTATTGTAGGTTTTCTTGGACACATCAGCATTTGAGGGGAATTCCTCGGTGCCATCTTCTTTACTTGAAGGGAGGGGTAGCTGCGGTAGCCATTTTGAGTAAGGAATCATAGCAAAGTATTACAGATGAAGAAATAGGCATTTTATCCAATCCATCACAGTCCCCCCTTGAAATATCTATTTCTGAGTCTGTCCCTAGATGTATACTAACTCATCTGTCCAGATGTGCCTGGGAACTCTTTTGTGCTGTACGTTAGACGAGTCATGGCTTGTCCATGACCCCCCTTGCCACAGACTTTGCACATAAGGAAGTCATATGCTGTCCCTATGGGTTTATACTATTGTACTTAACTGGGAGGGACAGTAACGGAGTAAATGGACCATCTTCCAAGAGTGGAGTATTATTATCTGACTGCAGAAAAAAGGTAGGAGTGCTATTGTCAACAGCTTTGGTCATGAACTTTTTAAAACATGGGAGAACACAGCAGACAATAATCACAAACAAAACAAAAATAATAACTATTGTGATGCCTATTTGGGCAAGAATCTTTTGCTATCCCGTCTTTCCTTGCTAGACCATTTTGTGGTCGGTATCCCCAATCTGTTCCCGTGTTCCATCCTACTGCTCCCCAGTAATCACATTCCTTTCCCCAGTAGGAATCCGTTACGCATATATAAGTAGACCTGAAACCGGAATTGCTGTATAGAACACATTGCCAATGTGTTGAGAGGCAGCTGACAATATTACAATAATCAAAGGAGAAGGTAGCTACATGAGTATTGGATGAATTATACCAAAACGTGACTACCCCTTCATGTTGGGTGATAGCAATCTCTTGTGCCCCCCCTAGACCCAACAAGCAAAGGATATATAGCATCATTTTCCTTCTGAGGTGTCCTCGTTGGGAGCTGGAACCTTCTTGCAATGAGAGGCGTGTATCCAGGTGTTCTTGCCAACTAGTTTGACTGATGTCGCTGTGGTCAACAGAACTTGGAAAGGACCATCATATCTGGGCTCTAGGGAATGTTTCCTTACAAATTTCTTCACAAGCACCCAGTCTCCGGGCACGAGTTTGAGTCCCGGTATCTAGATCTGGATCTGGAATAGAAGAAAACACTCGACCATGCATATTGGTTAGTCCTTGCGCTAGGGCAGTTACATATTTCGTCAAAACATCAGACTGCATCTGTAACTGCTGTGGGTAGTAACAACCAAGTTTGGGGGCAGTACCAAACAGTATCTCAAATGGGGATAGAGCATATTCCCCTCGTGGGGTATATCGAATACTGAACAAAGCAATGGGTAGACTATCTGGCCAGGGCATATTTGTTTCCTGGGCCATTTTCAACATTCTAGTTTTCAGTGTGCCATTCATTCTTTCTACCTTTCCGCTACTCTGGGGATGGTATGGGGTGTGGAAAGCAAGGGTGGTCCCTAGCGCGGACCAAATTTCTTTAGCTAACGTAGCAGTGAAAGCGGGGCCTTGCAAGGTGTTTCTGCTGTGGTTTTTCCACACATCCTGGGTTACACTTTGCACAAATTGTACATAATTTGCAGAAATTAATAGTCATTGGGGTAATTCCAGGCGCCACATAGTATTTGTCGATCAGTGCATTCATAAAAGTCTTCGAGAGATGTGCTGCTCCATGTGCCCATTGTACCACAACAGGATACAGTGCCCATGGCAGACAAAGTTTCTTTTTGTACTCATAAATTCCTTCTTGGGGCGATGCACCTCTTTTCTTCCAGCTTTCCTTTTCTTCCTTTGTTGCAGATTCTTGCAACTTCTTCAGATATTCTCGATTCACTGGGAGGTTCTGCATTAACGGAACCATCCTTGTCGTGTCCACTCAATCTTCCACTTCTCGTATCCCGCTGGCAGCTTGTTTTGCCGCAGCATCTGCCAGATGGTTTCCTCTGGCTTCTTCTGTGTTCAGTTTCCCATGGGCTTTACCTTCAGGATGGCCACATGGCTTGGAAGGAGTAGGGCGTCCATCAAAGCTTGTATGGCTGAGCTGTGTTTCACTGGTGTTCCTGCTGCTGTCAGAAATCCCCTGGTTTGCCAAATGATGCCAAAATCGTGTGCTACTCCAAAGGCACATCTAGAGTCAGTGTAGATATTCACCGTTTGTCCTTCTGCCAGTTTACACGCTGCAGTGAGAGCTTGTAGTTCAGCCTCTTGTGCGGATGCTGTTGACGGTAGTGTGCTTGCCAGTAGGACCACAGTGTCTGTGGTGACAGCATAACCTGTATAGTAGGTGCCTTGTTGATCAGCATATTGAGAACCATCCACAAACAGGATTAGATCTGGGTTCTGTATCGACGTTTCACTCACCGTGGGCAGATGAGCAGTTTCTAGCTTCATGAGTTCGAAGCAATCATGGGGTAGGTCGACTCCAGCTGTGCTTTATTCTTGTTCGTGTCCCTGCACATCTCCCCCCTCGGGAAGTGGAAGAAGAGTGGAGGGGTTAAGCACTTGGCACCGGAGAAGGGTGACATTGTCTGGAATGAGAAGCGAGCATTGCAACCTGAGGTGTCTGGCAGCGGACAGATGTTTTGGCTGTGTCTGATTGAGAATAGCAGCAATGTCATGTGGTGCCAGGAGAATGAGGTCATGCCCTAGAACAATGTCCGAAGTTCTATCCAGCAGTGCTTGAGCAGCAAAGACAGCATGAAGACAGGACGGTCCACCACGAGCCACAGCATCGAGACGGCTGGAGTAATAACCAATAGGTCGACATCAGCCAGCGTGTGGCTGCGTTAACACTCCAGTTGCATGTCCATTTCGTTCTGATACGAAAAGCTTAAAGGGTAAATCATAGTCTGGGAGGCCCAAGGCAGGGGCAGAGGATATTACCTGTTTGAGAACAGTGAAATTCTTGGAAGCCTCTGGGGTCATCTGAAAGGGATTTGTTATTAAAACATCGTACAATGGTTGCATCATTTACTGCTTGAAGATCTTGAACCATTCTATACTTATCAGGTTCACCCTTCGCGGTGCGTTTCTTCACAGGGAAAAGAGGGGTATTGCAGTTTACGGGGAAGCGGGCCCCTTATTTGAGCTGTACAACAATGGGCGGTACCCTTAGGTGCCCGTTATCCTCAGGGCCGGTGGATCATAATTTGGACGGGATCCTATCCATGACAGCGGGTGATCTACTGGTGGCTGAGGGTTTGTCTGCTAATGCCAAAAGTATTGGAAGGGAACAAAGGGCAGAGACATCTGACTCCCAGAGCAGGGAGGTTACATCAATGGTGCCGTCCTCTGAGAATATTATGGAGGCCTGTAACCTGGACAAAACATCAGTGCCAAGCAGATTAAGCGGGCAAGTGGAGGAAACTACAAATCGTGCAAATAGTTCAGGGTAGGGACCTATCTGCAGGGGTCGTGTTAATGGGCTAGAGCGCAGTGTGCCATCTACCCCCACACATGAAACATCAATATCAGACAAATAGGAAGGGTCAGGTATGTCTGCAGCTCTAATTACACTCCTGGCTGCACCTGTGTCTACCAGGAAGGGGGTGAGGTGACATACATTATTGGGGCGCCTTCTACCTGCTTGGGCGTCTGCCCATATAACCTTGGGTAGCGGTCGGGTACTGGGGGGTGTCTGGGGTTAGTATTCCAGGTCATGTTTGCCTCCTGTGCAACGGCCTGTGACTCACTATCTGAGTCAAAACTACCAGGCGTACTATAGTGGACACTGCTGCTGGGTCTGTGTGCTATTGTTGTGTCAGGGTAGACTTGAATCCCTACTGCCGGGGCAGTGATTCTTTGGGGTGAAAGGACTGGCATCAGGGGCATTAGGGGCGCAGTCGGGGTGTAATAGGAACCGTCTGCCTGCAGTACAGGATATAGTTCTGCTGCATGAACAGTCAAGGTTTGTTTGTCATCTGTGGGCGGGGTAGTGGGTTGTATAGGTGGGGGTGCTGCTGGAGCTGGGAGCGAAGGTAACAAAGGAGTGAGTACACTGGCGACACACTTTATTCGAGCTCGGCTAGTCCCACGATTTCGGATATACCCGGGTGTATTGAGGTTTGTGACTGTTTTCTGCCCGAGTGCATTGAGGTATTTTCCAAGCAGGGATTGAAGCATTTTATTCCCGCTAGCTGCAATACTGCACAGTATATATATATATACTGCATTACAATTCATGAATTTATGCCATCTGGTAGACACGCGAAGCATTGCAGCCTATTAAATCCTAATCATTATCATTTAACAGATCAGCCGCCCGTCAGCCAGGCATGAACCCAGGCTGGGAAGGCAAACGCAACGGGGCTTGTCAGAGGTGAGGAGCGGCGCATTCCAGGTATCTGCCAGGTACATACTGGGTATTTGCTCGAATAAAGTGTGTCGGTGCAGTATATATAAATCAGTCACACCACAATTAAAACAATCTTCCCTCCCTTTTCTATCTTCTGCTCGGTCCATTTTTCTCTGGACAGCCTTGGTAACATTAAACCAGGCTTCTGCTATCTTCAGCAGGTTGTTATCATTCAAAATTCCTCTCTTTTCTTTCAATAACTTTCGCCACACTTCTGGTTGTAACCTGCCTTCTGCTGCAGTAATACTACATACTTTAAACAGCCTACTTGCTTTCTTTTTTACTTGTTATTATATTAACTTCTGTCCTGGCAATGATAAAATAAATGCAGCGGGACCCTTCTGTCCCTCAACAGAATTATTTTGACTCATACTAACGTAAGGTATGTTTCCCTGTGGGATTCAAAAAACACACAAGACTGCGCTCCTTGAACTTCTCCCTCCCACAGAAAAAGACCCCTCTTTCTAGTTGCCATTAGAACAGAAGGAAAAAGAATATTTTCTGGTTTTAAAAGACCCATTCGTGTGGCCAGTACGAACAAAGCTTTCAAATAAATGTTACCAGGGCTGTCCCATTCTTTTCCATTCTGTTCTCTCTCTCGGCCACTAGGTGGCAGGCTAAGACTCCTTTCCCTGTCTTACTTGCCTGTGCTCAAATGTTAAAACTGCACCTTTTTTTTTTTTTTCCTCTATACTGCAATTACTAGCAAAAATGCCCTGCTTTTTTTCACTTAGAACACTTTCTAATTGTATCCCAATTTCTGCATATAAACTTTTCATAAAAATAACCCTCAATACTTACTTTCACAACACAATCATATGCCTTTATTATCTATCAGCAAATTCACTTGCCTATTTCTTTCCTATTCACTTTCTTTCTTACTGCAAAGCGTACCTTAACGCGGAAAAAACAGGAGTTCGGGCAGTTTAACGTCTAGGGGTTATCGCCCAAGCACCTATGGGCTATCTCTTCTACTCTCAACAATCCCCACCCGTCCTCATGAATTCTCAACACTAATACACAAACACATTTTGGACATAACATACAACTTGATTACGAGAGAGAGGGAAAGGTTGTTCAGGGATCAATCGACAGGATTCCGTGCAGTTACCAACCGTAACGCGCCTTTAACACCCCTCCCTCTGCAACGCGCCAACCACGCAGTCACTCCAGGGATCATGTGTTCCTCTCTGAACCGACTATACCTTACTCCCCCTTTACCCCTCCTTCCACCAAGTTTACAACGTACAATGACACGACCTCTAGTCAGCCGACAAAAATCCCACTCCACTCCGGGCTCCCACTTGCGGCACTGACTAACATATACAACATGTAAACATATGCCGGGTGACAGATAGTCTAGGTAACAGGTTTGAGTTTAAAACGGGCTCTGGGCAAGATATCTACCTGTCTTTAGGTGACCTTCGGAGAGCCGTATGAGACACAGAAATAGACCAACAGCGGAGACAGTGCGTATCGGTAGATAATAAATGTTATCTTACCGTACTCCAGAGGTGATCAGTCTCCTGCCGCGTCCGCACTTGGTCCACCCCGGTCCCTCTGCGCACGGCTGTCCATTGGTTCAAAACCCAGAGCCCCACGTTGGGCGCCAACTGATTTGGATCAGAACAATCGTCTGCAGAGTATCTGTCCCCGTCCAGATTATTTTCCTACGTAGGTAATGCGTGCACTGAGAAAAGATCACGCTGACACACGTTCAGTATGATAATGTCTGACTTTATTCCTACACAGCCTGCGTTCATATACAGGGGCTGTAGGGGAGGGGGTTTGTATGCAAAAGAGCTAGACAGCTCAATGATTCTTTGTTAGGTCTCGTCCTTATATGGTCTTGTTGTTATGATTTATGGTCTTGTTATTGTAGGTTTTCTTGGACACATCAGCATTTGAGGGGAATTCCTCGGTGCCATCTTCTTTACTTGAAGGGAGGGGTAGCTGCGGTAGCCATTTTGAGTAAGGAATCATAGCAAAGTATTACAGATGAAGAAATAGGCATTTTATCCAATCCATCACAACTCTCATTCCTGATGGGCTGCACGGGTTCTTATAGGGTTAACATTCCTATGCCTAACTTGTGCAGCCTATCTCTCCGTGGGAATATTTCTGTCCCCCTATCACGGAGTTGCCAATACTTTGTAAACCTGGCAGAGGGGGCTTCTCATTCTGCTCTGGGCATGTGCAAACTTTGCACCTTTGCCGCTTAACATAGGAGACCCTGCCCCTCTTACCTGGTGCCGCTCAGTCTGGGCAGGGTGACATCTTGTCAGGATGGCTTATTTAAGTTTTTCTTCCTATACCCCTACTTGCTAACAAATGGTTTAACACCTCCATATCCTGGATTGCCTTTGAAACTTGCCAGGATGGCTTATTTAAGTTTTTCTTCCTATACCCCTACTTGCTAACAAATGGTGTAACACTTCCATATCCTGGATTGCCTTTGAAGCTTAGAGGGCGGAGTAGCCACTCTATCCCCCATACAAATGGATTTTTACCCATACTGAACATTACTGTAACTTAAAAACATATAACTCTCGCCACCTTATACCTGGTAAGAGATGTACTGAACCCCACACTGGGTTCTGGGGTTTGGGCATTGTAACGGTCGTGCTCGCCACAAACCGGGACAGGACCGCGGGGCTGAGGTGGGGATGTGAATACACCGACCTTAGACCACAAAGCCGTTTCAGGATTGTGCAGTTCGTAGTCATTCGTAGCAGGGTCAGAGTTGGAGAATGTAGAGTAATCCTAAGACAAGCCAGGGTCAGGGTCGGAGACGCCAGGGTAATCGATATCCAGGCAGAAGTTCAGCAACAAGGGATCAGATACGCAGCGCTTCAGCATAGCAGCCGCACTGCGGGAATGGCCTCAGCGCGAAGAGCGGGAGCGGCCCATAACGAAGGCCTCTGCAAGGCAGGAACACAGTAGGCCTCAGGATTCAGGAAGCAGAAGGTTAGTGCTGGGGATCCAGCGCTTCAGCACAGGAACCAGGACACGGCCTCTGCAATGGAGATATACAGCAGACCCAGGAACCAGACTTCTGCAAGGAGAGAAGGCAGCAGGCCACAGGGAACAGGCAAGGCTGGCGCTGGGGATCCAGCGCTTCAGCACAGGTGCCAGGAAGCAGACCTCTGCCAGGGGTGAATGCAGGAGGTCTCGGGAACAGGGTAGAGTAGCACTGGGGATCCAGCGCTTCAGCACAGGAAGCAGACCTCTGCAGCAGGTCTCAGGAACACAGCAAGAGTAGCACTTGGGATCCAGTGCTTCAGCACAGGAAGCAGACCTCTGCAGCAGGTCTCAGGAACACGGCAAGAGTAGCACTGGGGATCCAGCGCTTCAGCACAGGAAGCAGACCTCTGCAGCAGGTCTCAGGAACACAGCAAGAGTACCACTGGGGATCTAGCGCTTCAGCACAGGAAGCAGACCTCTGCAGCAGGTCTCAGGAACACGGCCAAGGCGGAAGTGTGTGGCAAACACTGTTACATCCAAGTGAACTTGAATTATGCTCAGCAATGAGTCAGAGAAAGAGGCCAGTTTAAGAAGGGCAGATAGCCAAAACCAAAACAGGGGTGTGTGGGAATTCTTCCAATGCCAGAGCAGAGAGGCAGAGCAGCATGATTGCAAACACAGGTGACAGTGCTTGCAATTGCAAGGGGAGGTTTGTTTGAGAGCTCACCAGCTCTGCAAGAGTGAGCTCCCGCCAAACCCAGAAACGGATTCCTCACAGGCATATATCGGGGACCTTCTAATGTAATTCAATTCCCTGCCTGGTCTTATTGTTCTGATCTGTGCTGAAGCAGGGAGATTTGGCGGTGAGGATTTTATCCGGTGATCTGTGTTCCTCATGTCCTCAGGAATATGGGGGGATTTTTGAGTACATGTTTCGGGGTAACCCACAACACTGGCCCGTTCTACCCAAACACACCCTGACCATATTTTACCGTAAAATCACCCCTGAAACTCACGCCCTGCACATCTCCGCTGGTTGGAACTCCTGGAACAGTAAAAATACACATACATATTTATTACAAATGCAGTTACATGCCATGATTGGGTTGAAGAGCTGACAATCACAATTCCCCAATATGGCTCAGGGGCACCCAGCTGGGCCAAATACCTTTGTTATTGGCCTGGGTACCCCTTCACTGTCACAGCTGGACATTTAGCAAGGAGAAATGACCGTTGTTGGACAAAGATGGTACTCGACTGGATGCCAAGAGACCAAAAGTAAGATGGGAGGATGGTATCAGATAGTGGTGTACCGAGTACCCGGAATTACCCGGTACCCGGCGTTACCCGGCACATTTCCAGTTACCCGGACATTACCCGGACCCGGCAACTGAGAAGTGGGCTCTTCCGAAGACATCTAGGACCAGCAGAAGTCCTGTGACGGTGGCAGCATCGGAGGTGTCTTCAGCCGGCGGGGGAGCTGCAGGAATCACTTCCACAGCACCGGAGCAGGTAAACAGTGTCTGTGTGTGTGTGTGTGAGCCGCCGGGGAACCACGTGACCGGAGCAGGTAAGCTTTCTATATAGGACAAGTAACGAATCACTATTAGATCTTGTAACCCCACAGGTCGTTTGTCCCAAATTCCTTTCACTTGCGCATGTGTCCATCCCCACACATGTATTAGATGGTTATTTAATTTAAATGCTGTATACAGCCTGGAGGTGGCACCATTCACCAACATCTCTGCCCTGCAAACTCGGCATATAGCGTTAAGTAAATCCAAACAGCACAGATGCGGCACAGTGCAATGGGTAACTAAACATGTGGCATTAACAGGCTCAGTCCCACGTAGGGGCAAAGTGACCTACTGACAGCGACGTGTTTTATGGGTTAAAGAATCAATGCCACATAGCAGCAAAGTGACCTAATGACAATGACGTGTTTAATGACGTGTTGTATGTCAATAATATATGCCACGCTGCCCTTTTTGATATTTTTTTTATACATTTAATTTTTTTTAATTATTATTCATAAACAGATTACTTAAATTTATTTTTTAAAAGATAATAATATTGTCTAAAAAGTGCGGGTTTAGAAAAAAGGCAAAACATGGATGCTCTGTATATATGCGATGATCATTTTCCTGCCGTTCCATTACAAGTCATCACAACCTGCAGCTCCTCCGATCCTATCACAAAGAACGTGCATCTCCATTGTACCACTGTGTTACCTCGTGTTATTTTCCAGTGGGAGGAGCTATGCCGCCTCCTTCTGCCTGGTTGGCTGGTAGCTTGGCACAGCTCGTCTATAAAAGCCAGTGCCATAGAGTTGGTAAGTTCAGTTAAATTGCAGGGCTGGAGCAGATGCAGCTGGCTTTGTTACACAGACGCCTCCAAGGGATGTGTGTGGGACCTGGCTGCTGAATCCTTACAGGTAAACACCGAACTCTCATTTCAGTCCCACATAGGGGCAAAGTGACCTAGTGACAGGGACGTGTTTAATGGGTTAAAGGGTCAGTCCCACGTAGGGGCAAAGTGACCGAGTGACAGGGACGTGTTTAATGGGTTAAAGGGTCAGTCCCGCGTAGGGGCAAAGTGACCTAATTACAGGGATGTGTTTAATGGGTTAAAGGGACAGTCCCACGTAGGAGCAAAGTGACCTAATGACAGGGACGTGTTTAATGGGTTAAAGGGTCAGTCCCACGTAGGGGCAAAGTGACCTAATGACAGTGATGTGTTTAATGGGCTAAGGGGTCAATCCCAGTAGGGGAAAAGTGACCTAATGACAGTGATGTTTAATGGTTTAAAGGGTCAGTCCCACGTAGGAGCAAAGTGACCTAATGACAGTGATGTTTAATGGGTTAAAGGGTCAGTTGCTGCCTTAGATGCTCTGAGAGATCTGTGAGCTGCAGTTCTCCATGTATTTTAATCGCAATGCGTTGCAGGCATCTCTGGCAGCAAAGGGGTTACACCCCCCCCTCCCTCCTGTGCAACGCCGCACAATAAAAACACAGAGCACTCATCTTTACTTTTCTGTGTTGTAGGAGGAGAATAATTGCTGGGAAAGCGTTACTGTAACCAGACAGATGTGGCTTTTGGAGAAGCTGAAGGTTGCAGACATACAAGGGCCAGGTCTGGAGTCGCATCCAACCAAGCAGTCTGGCGTCCGATCCGACAGAGCATGGAAGAGTCCTCAAATGTGCCCTAACATCCTGACTCCAGACCGGATCCCCGAATTCTGCATCCCCCCCAGACTTCCGTCCCAGCGGGGGATGAGAGGAAGCCCCCGTCACAGGTCCGTCCCTGACCTCTGCGGAGCAGCCTTTGAAGTGGAGACACAGTTCCCTCTGCAAAGACACATCATCCAAGTGGACAGCGCAGAGGAGCTCCCTGAGGAGGAGAGCACCAACGCAGATCCCCAGTCCCAGGCAGCGCTGTCCCTGCCCCATCTCCCCAAAACCCAGACCTCCTATGGCTTTTGCACCCTGCTGGAAAGCCCCAATACCAGGAGGAAAGAGTCGATCTTCCACAATGATCCTGCCGGCTTCCCCATCCTGCTACCCAGATCCCGCTCACACACCTCCTCCGGCCGGGGGATGTCCTATCCGGGCAGTGTCACTACTCTCGGTTTGCGCCCACTGAGCCGATCCGGTACCTTGGACAGCGACACCACCTCTTCCACTGACTCTTCCCCCTTCAGCTCTCCTCGACTCCACAGGTCACTTCCTTTGGGCAGCTCTCTGCTGAAAGCCCTGAGCCAGGAGAAACTGTTCTCTAGAGCCTTAAGGCGAAAGGGGAAGCTAGGTCTGTCCAGGAACAACTCCCTGTCTGCAGATGAGGGGAGCTCCACAGATAGCAGCCCCAACACCATTCGGAGAGTGTCTGATGGGATGATGGACTCCCTCTTTCCAATGGAACTTCTCTATACTAGAGATAGGTTTGTGGCAGACAACTCAGTGTTGCTTGACAGAGGAGGCTCTCTGCGCTTATGCGCAGAGTATTGTCCAGCGGCCCAGAGACTTCGTGTGCGCCTCATCAGCGCCGAAGGGCTTTACCACCCCGCTGCGGACCCCAAAACAGTTAACTGCTTTGTGTCTCTCTCCATCACGCCTGGAAAGAACCAGAAGCAGAGGAGCACAGTTATCCGGAAGAGCAGGAACCCCATCTTCAACGAGGATTTCTTCTTCGAGAACCTGCCGGAAACGCAACTGCGTAGTCGCTGCCTGAAGCTGAAGGCCGTCAACAAGGTATGCGGGATGAAGAGAGACTGTGTTTTGGGGGAGAGCGAGCTCCCTCTTCTCAGCATCCTGTCCTTCTGAAGAGCAGAATGCCAAATCCCTCTCTGTGCCAGATTGTCCGGCTACGTGTTACGGCACCAAGAGGGGACATCAACAGGTCATGGGGACACCTTGATCCAGACCTGAGCAGAACAAAAGGACTATTATTATTTATTTGTAGAGGACTTCAAGAAAACGAGCAATTTTTCCACCAGTCCTTGGGTCTGAACTATTCTCATATATGTGGATCTGTGACAGTTATGAAGTTTAATAGGGCTGGGGCTCTATTGGTGTAAAACCACCGCTGTCCTATGCTGCCGATGCCCAAAACAGTGGTTCCCAACTCCAGTCGTCAAGAACCCCCAAGAAGTCAGGTTTTAAGGATATCCCGGCTTCATCACAGGCGGTTCAATCAAAATGACTGAGCCAAGATTGAGCCACCTGTGCTGAAGCAGGGATATCCTGAAGACCTGACCTGTCGGGGTTTCTTGAGGACTGGAGTTGCCCACCCCTGAATAAGACAGATTCCGCCACACCCACCTTATACACCGCTTCTTCCTAACTCAATGCTGTTGTTCCGTGTCATGGGCGGCCAACTCCCGTCCTCAAGGGCCACCAACAGGTCAGCTTTTCAGCATATCCCAGCTTCAGCACAGGTGGCTCAATCAGTGGCTCAGTCTTTGACTGAGCCACTGATTGAGCCACCTGCGCTGAAGCAGGGATATCCTGAAGACCTCACCTGGTGGTGGCCCTTGAGGATTGCAGTCGCACACCCCTGTTCTATGTGAAGAAGAATACTTAGCAGACTACCAATTGGAAATCCCAGGTTCAAATCCCATTGTATGCTCTCATATACTGCGGGGCTACAATAATGAATTCTAATTGTTATTATGTAAACGAACCGGAATATATTAATATATTATAATATTCTATTTTTGTATTTATATCTTTTTTTTTTTGGGTGAAAATGTTTGCCTGTTAACCCTTTGGGGACACGTTGTAATAATAAAGTGGTTATTTTTATATATATATATTGGGAACGGCGTCTTTCAGTCACTCGTTAACCCTTTCACTGACAACGGGGCTGGACACAATGCTGGCACTGAATGGTGTTACAAAAATGGAGCTCACTGCCTTCCTTACATGTGAATGTTCCACAGTGTAGAGCGGTGCTGAGCATTACGACAACCCTGTTTGCTACAAAGGAGACTCTGGCTGTCCCTTGTCACTTTGCTCCTATGTGGGACTGACCATTTAACCCATTAAACACATAGGTCACTTTGCTCCTACGTGGGACTGTCCCTTTAACCCATTAAACACGTCCCTGTCATTAGGCCACTTTGCCCCTACGTGGGACTGACCCTTTAACCCATTAAACACGTACCTGTCATTAAGTCACTTTGCTCCTACATGGGACTGACCCTTTAACCCATTAAACACGTCCCTGTCATTAGGCCACTTTGCCCCTACCTGGGACTGACCCTTTAACCCATTAAACACGTCCCTGTCATTAGGTCACTTTGCTCCTGCATGGGACTGACCCCTTAACCCATTAAACACGTCCCTGTCATTAGGTCACTTTGCTCCTACGTGGGACTGACCCTTTAACTCATTATACACATCAATGTCATTAGGTCACTTTTCTCCTACGTGGGACTGACCCTTTAACCCATTAAACACGTCCCTGTCATTAGGTCACTTTGCTCCTACGTGGGACTGACCCTTTAACCCATTAAACACGTCACTGTCACCAGGTCACTTATATGGGACTGCTGGCCTCTCTAGCGGTGAAAGTGTTAACAGACGCACCATAGTCAAAGACCAGTAATTATGGCAACGGCTATAAATTCACATTAGCTCCTGTGTGTGCAGTGAGATTTATGAGCGGGAGGTAAATATTGACAATAGCCTGGTACCGCATTTCCCCTTCTAACAATAAACTTCAGTCTCATTTCTTTCCACGCGCTGGTATTCACGAGCCGATCGCATGGCAGATGCCACTTAGCACCAATCACGTTATATTAAAGTGCGTTCGGAGCAAGAGCGCCAAACCGAAAATGGTACAAAACCGAATAAATAAAGTCTGCGTTTGCAACTCCCCAAATATATGGTGGAGATATATTGATGACATTTTTGTTTTCCTGGGCTTATTAAATATGGCTGCCTTGGCCATTTTCAAATAACACCGCCTGATAACTCAGCTCTGATCGCTGCTACATTGAAATCTTCGCTGCAACCTCTTCTCCATGATGTCCGAGCTCAGAGCCAGCATGTAACAAAAGCAGGGAGTGTGTGTTGTATGTTCTTGGGGTATTCATCAGTGAAGTTTTTTGGAGTTAGGCTCCGTGGCCTGGACTTGCAAAGCTCATACACGTATTGAAAAGAGCATTAAACATGGCAGAACGTGCGTTCTATGATTATGGGCTCGCCATTCGTTATTGTTTGTATGCGCTCCTGTCTAGTTTGCATGTTCCTCGAATGTAGTTGTTTGCCTCCAAGGAATAAGTTAGACGTGGCCACAATAAGTGAATTATATCTAAGACACACAACTGGTGCTGGCCATGAAATGGTTTTCCTTTGTGATATTTGCTTAACAGAAAGGTCTGTGGGACCGTTTGCAGAACAGCCCTAAATACATAGTAAGCAAACAAACCCAGCACTATATATATATATATATATATATATATATATATATATATATATATATATATATTTTTTATATATATATATATATATATATATATATATATATATATATATATATATATATATATATATATATCAACAAAGAAAGCAACCTTACAAAAAGCACACAGGCATACCAAAAAAGTATAAACAATGAATTTATTATAGTGGGTTAAAAACAAGGGACGAAAATTAAAAGAGGAGAGAGAGGAGGGAGAGAGAACAGGGAGAGAGGAGGGAGGGGAGGGAGAAAAGAGAGAGAAGATAGAGGAAGGAGAAAGGAGAGAGAAAGAAGAGAGAGGAGGGAGAAAGGAGAGAGAGGAGGGAGAGGAGAGAGAACAGGGACAGAGGAGGGAGAGGAGGGAGAAAAGAGAGAGGAGGAATAGGAGAGAGAGGAGGAAGAGGAGAGGGAAGAGGGAGAAAAGAGAGAGAAGATGGGGAGGAGGGAGAGGGGAGATGAGAGAGAGGAGGGAGGGAGAGGAGAGAGAGAAGGGAGAGAGAGAGACGGAGAGAGAGAAGAGAAAGGAGGGAGAAAAGGGAAAGGAGGGAGAGGAGAGAGAGGAGGAAGAGGAAAGAGAAGAGGGAGAAAAGAGAGAGGAGAGAGAGGGTGGGGAGGAGGGAGAGGGGAGATGAGAGAGAGGAGAGAGAAAAGAGAGGAGCGAGAGGGTGGGGAGGAGGGAGAGGGGAGATAAGAGCGAGGATGGAGAGAGAGAGGAGAAAGAGGAGAGAGAGAGAGATGAAGATAGAGAGGAGGGTGAGGAGAGAGGAGGGGATAGAGGAGAGAGAGGAGGGAGAAAGAGAAAGGATAGAGAGGAGGGAGAAAAGAGAAGGAGGGAGAGAGAGGAGAGAGAAAATAGAAAAAAGAGAGGAGAGAGAAGAGAGAGGAGGGAGAAGAAACAGGAGAGAGAGGAGGGAGAGGAGATAGAGGATGGAGAAAAGATAGAGAAGAGAGAGGAGGGAGAAAGGAGAGAGAAAGAAGAGAGAGGAGGGAGAAAGGAAAGAGATGAGGGAGAGGAGAGAGAGGAGGGAGAGGAGAGAGAACAGGGAGAGAGGAGGGAGAGGAGGGAGAAAAGAGAGAGGAGGAATAGGAGAGAGAGGAGGAAGAGGAGAGAGAAGAGGGAGAAAAGAGAGAGAAGATGGGGAGGAGGGAGAGGGGAGATGAGAGAGAGGAGGGAGAGGAGAGAGAGAAGGGAGAGAGAGAAGAGAAAGGAGGGAGAAAAGAGAAAGGAGGGAGAGGAGAGAGAGGAGGAAGAGGAAAGAGAAGAGGGAGAAAAGAGAAGAGAGAGAGGGTGGGGAGGAGGGAGAGGGGAGATGAGAGAGAGGAGGGAGAAAAGAGAGGAGCGAGAGGTTGGGGAGGAGGGAGTGGGGAGATGAGAGTGAGGAGAGAGAGAGAGGAGAAAGAGGAGAGAGAGATGAAGATAGAGAGGAGGGAGAGGAGAGAGGAGGGGATTGAGGAGAGAGAGGAGGGAGAAAGAGAAAGGATAGAGAGGAGGGAGAAAAGAGAGAGAAGGGAGAGAGAGGAGAGAGAAAATAGAGAAAAGAGAGGAGAGAGAAGAGAGAGGAGGGAGAAAACAGAGAGGAGAGAGAAAAGAGAGGAGGGAGAAAGAAGGAAGAAAAAGAGAGAGGAGGGGAGGAGATAGAGGGAGAAAAGAGAAAAGAGAGAGGAGAGAGGAGGGAGAAGAGGAGAAAAGAGAGAGGAGGAAGAGGAGAGAGAAGAGGGAGAAAGAGAGAAGATGGGAGGAGGGAGAGGGGGAGATGAGAGAGGAGAGAGAGAGAGAGAGAGAGAGAGAGAGAGAGAGAAGAGAGAGAGAGATGAGAGAGAGAGATAGAGAGAGAGAGAGAGACGGAGAGAGAGAGGACAGAGAGGAGAGAGGAGGAAGAAAGAGAGAGGATAGAGAGGGGGGAGAAGAGAGAGGAGGGAGAAAAGATAGAGAAGAGGGAGAAAAGAGAAAGGAGAGAGAAGAGGGGGAGGGGAGATGAGACTGGAGGGGGGGAGAGAGAGGAGGGGGAGAAAAAAAAGAGGTAGAGAGCAGGGAAAGGAGAGAGGAGAGAGAGAGGATACAGAGGAAGGTGAGGAGAGAGAGGAGAGAGACGAGGGCAGAGGAGGAAAAGTGGGGAGAGAGGAGGGAGAAAAGAGAGAGGAGGGAGGGGAGAGAGAGGAGAGAGGATGGAGTCTAAAGAGAGAGGAGAGGTCGAAAGAGAGAGAGGAGAGAGAGAGGAGAGAGAAAATAGAAAGGAGAGAGGGAGGGAGCGAGATAGAGGAAGGGGGGAGGAGGAGAGGAGAGAGAGGAGGGGGGAGGGAGCGGAGAGAGAGGAGGGAAAGGAGAGAGAGGAGAGAGAGGAGGGAGAGGAGGGAGAAGAGGGAGAAAAGAAAGACGAGGAAGAGGAGAGAGAGGAAGGAGAGGAGAGAGAGGAGAGAGAAACAGGGAGATAGGAGGGAGAGGAGAGATGAGGGAGAGGAGAGAAGAGGAGGGGGATGAGAGAGAGGAGGGAGAGGAGAGACGGAGAGAGAAAAGAGAGAGGAGGGAGAAAAGAGAGAGGAGGGAAGAGGAGAGATAAGAGGGAGAAAAGAGAGAAAAGGGGGAAGAGGGGAGATGAGAGAGAGAGTAGGGAGAGAGAAGAGGGGAGGGCAAGAGAGGAGGGAGACGGGAGAGTAGGGATGGGAGACAGGAGAGGTGTGAAAGAAAGGTAGGGAGCAGGGAAAGAGAGAGAGGAGGGGAGAGAGGAAGGTGAGGAGAGAGAGGAGGGGAGGCAGAGAGGGGGAGAGGATGGAGAAAAGAAAGAGGAGAGAGAGGAGGGAGAGGAGGGATAGAGGAGAGAGAGGAGGGAAGAAAATGGAGAGGAGAGAGAAGAGGAGAGAAAAGAGAGGAGAGAAGGAGGGGGAGGAGGGAGAGGGGAGATGAGAGAGACGGAGGGGAAGGAGAGAGAGGAGGGAGAGAGGAGAGAGAGGTGGTAGAGGAGAGAGGAGGTAGAGGAGAGAGATGGTGGAGAGAGGAGAGGGAATAAGGTGAGGAGAGAGGAGGAGACGCGGAGGAGGGAGAAAAGAGAGGAGGGATCAGGAGAGAGAGGGGGGAGAGGAGGGAGGAGGGGAAAAGAGAGGAGAGGAGGAGGTGAGAGAGGAGGGAGATGAGGAGGAGGGGAGAGAGGAGGTGGAGGAGGGAGAGTAAAGGAGAGGAGAGAGAAGAGGGAGAAAAGAGAGAGGAGGGTGAGGACGAAGAGGAGAGAGGAGGGAGAAAAGACGAGAGGAGGGAGAGGAGATAGAGGAGGCAGAAAAGAGAGAGAAGGGAGAGGAGAGACGGGGAGAGAGGAGGGGGAGGAGAGAGGAGGGAGAGTAGAGACTGAGTGAGTGAGTAGGGTGTGTTATCCGTGTTAGTGACACACACTCGGGGAGGAGAGAGGAGAGAGAGTGTGTGTGTGTCTGTGTGTGTATCCATGTGTTAGTGACACACACTCGGGGAGGAGACAGGGAGAGCGAGTGGTGAGTGTATGTCTGTGTGTGTATCCATGATGTTAGGAACACACACTCGGGGAGGAGAGAGAGTTCGTGGGTGTGTGTCTGTGTGTGTATCCATGTGCTAGTGACACACTCGGGGGGAGAGAGGAGAGAGAGTGTTTGTGTGCATCCATGTGTTAGGGACACACACTCGGGGAGGAGAGAGTGTGAGTGTGTGTCTGTGTTTATCCATGTGTTAGTGACACACACTCGTGGAGGAGAGAGGAGAGAGAGTGTGAGTGTGTCTGTGTTGTATCCATGTGTTAGTGGCCCACACTCAGGGAGGAGAGAGAAGAGAGAGTGAGTGTGAGTGTGTGTATCCATGTGTTAGTGACACCACACTCCGGGAGGAGAGAGGAGTGTGAGTGTGTGTCTGTGTGTATCCATGTGTTAGTGACACATACTCGGGACGAGAGAGGAGTTGTGAGTGTGTGTCTGTGTGTATCCATGTGTTTAGTGACACATACTCGGGACGAGAGAGGAGAGAGTTACAGAGACATTCTCACATACAAGATAAAACAGAACCTCAATAAACAGGTTATCAGCGTCTGTCTGACATCTGGCAGGGTTATTACACACTGTGTGTATCTGTGTACGTGTGCGTATGTGCGTGCAAGCCTGTGTATGTATCACTGTGTGTATCCGTGTGACTGTGATTAGACATTGTGCATGTCAGCATTTTTTTTGTACAGTATATGTGTGTACTGTGTGTGTAGATGTGTATGTATCAGTGTGTCTGTGTATGCATCACTATGTCTGTCTGTGTATCAATGTGTCTGTGTGTACCAGTGTGTCTGTATGTGTGTGTATCAGTATCTGTGTGTATCAGTGTGTGTGTGTGTATCACTGTGTGTGTGTATCAGTATGTGTGTATATCAGTGTGTTGATGTGTGTGTATCAGTGTATGTTATGGTGTATCAGTGTGTGTGTATCAGTATCTGTGTGTGTATCAGAGTGTTGATGTGTGTTTATCAGTATATGTATCTGTGCAACTGTATGTGTAACAATGTGGGTGTGTATCAGTGTGTCAGTGTGTGTATCAGTGTGTATATATGTTTATCAATGTTTTAATGTGTGTGTGTGTATCAGAGTGTTAATGTATGTGTGCTTGTGTGTGTATATCAGAGTGTTGTCTGTGCGTGTGTATGTATAAGAGTGTTAATGTGTGTGTATCAGTGTTAATATGTGTGTGTGGATCATAGTGTTAATGTGTGTGTACGTGTATCAGTGTGTCAGTGTGTGTATCAGTGTGTATATATGTTTATCAATGTTTTAATGTGTGTGTGTATCAGTTGTGACAGAAACCAGGGATGGTAATAAATTCCATATATAGGGCTCCCAGGATACTGAACAGTTTCTATCCTGTCTGGCCTGGGAGTGCAGCCTTATAATACATGCACTCCATCCCACAGTTTGGCAAGCGCTGGAACTGAGGGATGAGAGATCCAGACCAGAGTTTGTCTGGCTGCCTGATTTCTGTCACCTATCATGCTAATTAGAAATCAGGTATGTAAGACTGATTTCCTGGTTGCTCCTTGTCTCTTCTCCAGAGCCTGGAAGGCTGCTGAACACAGTGGGGAGAAGCCTCTTCCCCACACAGGTTCAATCGTTCTGTTCATTTGGCTAAGTCTGCAAAAGTACCTTGTTTTGTTGTTGGAAAGTGGAAAAGCCACTTCCACCCTGAGTTAGGGAAATCTAAGTTAAGTTATCGCTCAGGTGAGCAGCTTTTGTTTTTGATGTGTTTTGTTGTATGCACTGTGGCAGTCTCAGTGCCTGGGACTGAATAAACCAGGCCCAGCCTGTTTAAAGGAACAGTACGTGACGCCTCCTCATTTTAACCTACCCTAAAAGACCGTGTTCTAACCGTCCCGGACAAGCGGCGGAGCCCCGGAGTAAGCTGTTTGTCACACAGTGTTAATGTGTGTGTGTAATCAGTGTTAATGTGTGTGTGTATCAGTGTTAAGTGTGTGTGTGTGTATCAGTGTTAATGTGTGTGTGTGTCAGTGTTAATGTGTGTGTGTATCAGTGTTAATGTGTGTGTGTGTGTGTGTGTGTGTGTGTGTGTGTGTGTGTGTGTGTGTGTGTGTGTGTGTGTGTGTGTGTGTATCAGTGTTAATGTGTGTGTGTATCAGTGTTAATGTGTGTCTGTATCAGTGTTAATGTGTGTGTGTATCAGTGTTAATGTGTGTGTGTATCAGTGTTAATGTGTGTGTGTATCAGTGTTAATGTGTGTGTGTATCAGTGTTTATGTATGTGTTTGTATCAGTGTTAATGTGTGTGTGTATCAGTGTTAATATGTGTGTGTATCAGTGTTAATGTATGTGTGTGTATCAGTGTTAATGTATGTGTGTGTATCAGTGTTAATGTGTGTGTGTGTGTGTGTATCAGTGTTAATGTGTGTGTATCAGTGTTAATGTGTGTGTGTATCAGTGTTAATGTGTGTGTGTATCAGTGTTAATGTGTGTATGTATCAGTGTTAATGTTTGTGTGTATCAGTGTTAATGTGTGTGTGTATCAGTGTTAATGTGTGTGTGTATCAGTGTTAATGTGTGTGTGTATCAGAGTGTTAATGTGTGTATATCAGTGTTAATGAGTGTGTGTATCAGTGTTAATGTGTGTGTGTGTATCAGTGTTAATGTGTGTGTGTGTATCAGTGTTAATGTGTGTGTGTGTGTGTGTATCAGTGTTAATGTGTGTGAGTATCAGTGTTAATGTGTGTGTGTGTATCAGTGTTAATGTGTGTATGTATCAGTGTTAATGTGTGTGTGTGTGTGTGTGTGTTTCAGTGTTAATGTATGTGTGTGTATCAGTGTTAATGTGTGTGTGTGTGTGTGTATCAGTGTTAATGTGTGTGTATCAGTGTTAATGTATGTGTGTGTATCAGTGTTAATGTATGTGTGTGTATCAGTGTTAATATGTGTGTGTGTCAGTGTTAATGTGTGTGTGTATCAGTGTTAATGTGTGTGTGTATCAGTGTTAATGTGTGTGTGTGTGTATCAGTGTTAATGTGTGTGTGTATCAGTGTTAATGTGTGTGTGTATCAGTGTTAATGTGTGTGTGTGTCAGTGTTAATGTGTGTGTATCAGTGTGTAAATGTGTGTGTATCAGTGTGTTAATGTGTGTGTGTGTGTGTGTCTGTGTGTATCAGTGTGTAAATGTGTGTGTATCAGTGTGTTAATGTGTGTGTGTGTGTGTGTCTGTGTGTATCAGTGTGTTAATGAATGTGTGCAGTGGTTTAAAGAGCATCACCTGCCTTTGGGGTCCATACCTGCAAGTGACTGAGGCCCTATTAACCCCTTAAGCCCTGCTTTGGGTGTTACATTGCCCTCCGGCAGCGAGGGGTTAACGTGAATGAATCCGCCTGCGTTAAGTTAAAACAACAAACACAGACCAGTGACGACTACTAGTGCGATGAGGAAATGTCCCCTCTCTCTGTCACCGCTTCCGTTCCTCCGGGCACCGCGTCATTCATTCAGGGCTTGGGAAATAGGATTCCTCGAGACCCAGGGCCTCGTGTTCCTAACTGTCCCTCCCGATGTAAATGTACTTATACATACAGCGTTTCTCCCCCAGCACTGAGGCCTCGTGTTCCTAACTGTCCCTCCCGATGTAAATGTACTTATACATACAGCGTTTCTCACCCAGCACTGAGGCCTCGTGTTCCTAAACTGTCCCTCCCGATGTAAATGTACTTATACATACAGCGTTTCTCACCCAGCACTGAGGCCTCGTGTTCCTAACTGTCCCCTCCCGATGTAAATGTACTTATACATACAGCGTTTCTCCCCCAGCACTGAGGCCTCGTGTTCCTAACTGTCCCTCCCGATGTAAATGTACTTATACATACAGCGTTCTCACCCAGCACTGAGGCCTCGTGTTCCTAACTGTCCCTCCCGATGTAAATGTACTTATACATACAGCGTTTCTCACCCAGCACTGAGGCCTCGTGTTCCTAACTGTCCCTCCCGATGTAAATGTACTTATACATACAGCGTTTCTCCCCAGCACTGACGGCCTCGTGTTCCTAACTGTCCCTCCCGATGTAAATGTACTTATACATACAGCGTTTCTCACCCAGCACTGAGGCCTCGTGTTCCTAACTGTCCCTCCCGATGTAAATGTACTTATACATACAGCGTTTCTCACCCAGCACTGAGGCCTCGTGTTCCTAACTGTCCCTCCCGATGTAAATGTACTTATACATACAGCGTTTCTCACCCAGCACCGAGGCCTCGTGTTCCTAACTGTCCCTCCCGATGTAAATGTACTTATACATACAGTGTTTCTCACCCAGCACCGAGGCCTCGTGTTCCTAACTGTCCCTCCCGATGTAAATGTACTTATACATACAGCGTTTCTCACCCAGCACCGAGGCCTCGTGTTCCTAACTGTCCCTCCCGATGTAAATGTACTTATACATACAGCGTTTCTCACCCAGCGCTGAGGCCTCGTGTTCCTAACTGTCCCTCCCGATGTAAATGTACTTATACATACAGTGTTTCTCACCCAGCACTGAGGCCTCGTGTTCCTAACTGTCCCTCCCGATGTAAATGTACTTATACATACAGCGTTTCTCACCCAGCACTGAGGCCTCGTGTTCCTAACTGTCCCTCCCGATGTAAATGTACTTATACATACAGCGTCTCTCACCCAGCACTGAGGCCTCGTGTTCCTAACTGTCCCTCCCGATGTAAATGTACTTATACATACAGCGTTTCTCACCCAGCACTGAGGCCTCGTGTTCCTAACTGTCCCTCCCGATGTAAATGTACTATACATACAGCGTTTCTCACCCAGCACCGAGGCCTCGTGTTCCTAACTGTCCCCTCCCGATGTAAATGTACTTATACATACAGCGTTTCTCCCCAGCACTGAGGCCTCGTGTTCCTAACTGTCCCTCCCGATGTAAACTGTACTTATACATACAGCGTTTCTCACCCAGCACTGAGGCCTCGTGTTCCTAACTGTCCCTCCGATGTAAATGTACTTAATACATACAGCGTTTCTCACCCAGCACTGAGGCCTCGTGTTCCTAACTGTCCCTCCCGATGTAAAATGTACTTATACATACAGCGTTTCTCACCCAGCACTGACGGCCTCGTGTTCCTAACTGTCCCTCCCGATGTAAATGTACTTATACATACAGCGTTTCTCACCCAGCACTGAGGCCTCGTGTTCCTAACTGTCCCTCCGATGTAAATGTACTTATACATACAGCGTTTCTCACCCAGCACTGAGGCTCGTGTTCCTAACTGTCCCTCCGATGTAAATGTACTTATACATACAGCGTTTCTCACCCAGCACTGAGGCCTCGTGCTCCTAACTGTCCCTCCGATGTAAATGTACTTATACATACAGCGTTTCTCACCCAGCACTGAGGCCTCGTGTTCCTAACTGTCCCTCCCGATGTAAATGTACTTATACATACAGCGTTTCTCACCCAGCACCGAGGCCTCGTGTTCCAAACTGTCCCTCCCGATGTAAATGTACTTATACATACAGCGTTTCTCACCCAGCACTGAGGCTCGTGTTCCTACTGTCCCTCCCGATGTAAAATGTACTTATACATACAGCGTTTCTCACCCAGCACTGAGGCCTCGTGTTCCTAACTGTCCCTCCCGATGTAAATGTACTTATACATACAGCGTTTCTCACCCAGCACTGAGGCCTCGTGTTCCTAACTGTCCCTCCCGATGTAAATGTACTTATACATACAGCGTTTCTCACCCAGCACTTAGGCCTCGTGTTCCTAACTGTCCCTCCCGATGTAAATGTACTTATACATACAGCGTTTCTCACCCAGCGCTGAGGCCTCCGTGTTCCTAACTGTCCCTCCCGATGTAAATGTACTTATACATACAGCGTTTCTCACCCAGCACTGAGGCCTCGTGTTCCTAACTGTCCCTCCCGATGTAAATGTACTTATACATACAGCGTTCTCACCAGCACTGAGGCCTCGTGTTCCTAACTGTCCCTCCCGATGTAAATGTACTTATACATACAGCGTTTCTCACCCAGCACTGAGGCCTCGTGTTCCTAACTGTCCCTCCCGATGTAAATGTACTTATACATACAGCGTTTCTCCCCCAGCACTGAGGCCTCGTGTTCCTAACTGTCCCTCCCGATGTAAATGTACTTATACATACAGCGTTTCTCCCCAGCACCGAGGCCTCGTGTTCCTAACTGTCCCTCCCGATGTAAATGTACTTATACATACAGCGTTTCTCACCCAGCACTGAGGCCTCGTGTTTCCTAACTGTCCTCCCGATGTAAATGTACTTATACATACAGCGTTTCTCACCCAGCACTGAGGCCTCGTGTTCCTAACTGTCCCTCACCGATGTAAATGTACTTATACATACAGCGTTTCTCACCCAGCACCGAGGCCTCGTGTTCCTAACTGTCCCTCCCGATGTAAATGTACTTATACATACAGTGTTTCTCACCCAGCACCGAGGCCTCGTGTTCCTAACTGTCCCTCCCGATGTAAATGTACTTATACATACAGCGTTTCTCACCCAGCACCGAGGCCTCGTGTTCCTAACTGTCCCTCCCGATGTAAATGTACTTATACATACAGCGGTTCTCACCCAGCGCTGAGGCCTCGTGTTCCTAACTGTCCCTCCCGATGTAAATGTACTTATACATACAGTGTTTCTCACCCAGCACTGAGGCCTCGTGTTCCTAACTGTCCCTCCCGATGTAAATGTACTTATACATACAGCGTTTCTCACCCAGCACTGAGGCCTCGTGTTCCTAACTGTCCCTCCCGATGTAAATGTACTTATACATACAGCGTCTCTCACCCAGCACTGAGGCCTCGTGTTCCTAACTGTCCCTCCCGATGTAAATGTACTTATACATACAGCGTTTCTCACCCAGCACTGAGGCCTCGTGTTCCTAACTGTCCCTCCCGATGTAAATGTACTTATACATACAGCGTTTCTCACCCAGCACCGAGGCCTCGTGTTCCTAACTGTCCCTCCCGATGTAAATGTACTTATACATACAGCGTTTCTCCCCCAGCACTGAGGCCTCGTGTTCCTAACTGTCCCTCCCGATGTAAATGTACTTATACATACAGCGTTTCTCACCCAGCACTGAGGCCTCGTGTTCCTAACTGTCCCTCCCGATGTAAATGTACTTATACATACAGCGTTTCTCACCCAGCACTGAGGCCTCGTGTTCCTAACTGTCCCTCCCGATGTAAATGTACTTATACATACAGCGTTTCTCACCCAGCACTGAGGCCTCGTGTTCCTAACTGTCCCTCCCGATGTAAATGTACTTATACATACAGCGTTTCTCACCCAGCACTGAGGCCTCGTGTTCCTAACTGTCCCTCCCGATGTAAATGTACTTATACATACAGCGTTTCTCACCCAGCACTGAGGCCTCGTGTTCCTAACTGTCCCTCCCGATGTAAATGTACTTATACATACAGCGTTTCTCACCCAGCACTGAGGCCTCGTGCTCCTAACTGTCCCTCCCGATGTAAATTGTACTCTATACATACAGCGTTTCTCACCCAGCACTGAGGCCTCGTGTTCCAACTGTCCCCCCGATGTAAATGTACTTATACATACAGCGTTTCTCACCCAGCACCGAGGCCTCGTGTTCCAAACTGTCCCTCCCGATGTAAATGTACTTATACATACAGCGTTTCTCACCCAGCACTGAGGCCTCGTGTTCCTAACTGTCCCTCCGATGTAAATGTACTTATACATACAGCGTTTCTCACCCAGCACTGAGGCCTCGTGTTCCTAACTGTCCCTCCCGATGTAAATTGTATCTTATACATACAGCGTTTCTCACCCAGCACTGAGGCCTCGTGTTCCTAACTGTCCCTCCCGATGTAAATGTACTTATACATACAGCGTTTCTCACCCAGCACTTAGGCCTCGTGTTCCTAACTGTCCCTCCGATGTAAATGTACTTATACATACAGCGTTTCTCACCCAGCGCTGAGGCCTCGTGTTCCTAACTGTCCCTCCCGATGTAAATGTACTTATACATACAGCGTTTCTCACCCAGCACTGAGGCCTCGTGTTCCTAACTGTCCCTCCCGATGTAAATGTACTTATACATACAGCGTTTCTCACCCAGCACTGAGGCCTCGTGTTCCTAACTGTCCCTCCCGATGTAAATGTACTTATACATACAGCGTTTCTCACCCAGCACTGAGGCCTCGTGTTCCTAACTGTCCCTCCCGATGTAAATGTACTTATACATACAGCGTTTCTCCCCCAGCACTGAGGCCTCGTGTTCCTAACTGTCCCTCCCGATGTAAATGTACTTATACATACAGCGTTCTCCCCCAGCACCGAGGCCTCGTGTTCCTAACTGTCCCTCCCGATGTAAATGTACTTATACATACAGCGTTTCTCACCCAGCACCGAGGCCTCGTGTTCCTAACTGTCCCTCCCGATGTAAATGTACTTATACATACAGCGTTTCTCACCCAGCACTGAGGCCTCGTGTTCCTAACTGTCCCTCCCGATGTAAATGTACTTATACATACAGCGTTTCTCACCCAGCACGAGGCCTCGTGTGCCTAACTGTCCCTCCCGATGTAAAATGTACTTATACATACAGCGTTTCTCACCCAGCACCGAGGCCTCGTGTTCCTAACTGTCCCTCCCGATGTAAATGTACTTATACATACAGCGTTTCTCCCCCAGCACTGAGGCCTCGTGTTCCTAACTGTCCTCCCGATGTAAATGTACTTATACATACAGCGTTTCTCACCCAGCGCTGAGGCCTCGTGTTCCTAACTGTCCTCCCGATGTAAATGTACTTATACATACAGCGTTTCTCACCCAGCACTGAGGCCTCGTGTTCCTAACTGTCCCTCCCGAGGTAAATGTACTTATACATACAGCGTTTCTCACCCAGCACTGAGGCCTCGTGTTCCTAACTGTCCCTCCCGATGTAAATTGTACTTATACATACAGCGTTTCTCACCCAGCACTGAGGCCTCGTGTTCCTAACTGTCCCTCCCGATGTAAATGTACTTATACATACAGCGTTTCTCGCCCAGCACTGAGGCCTCGTGTTCCTAACTGTCCCTCCCGATGTAAATGTACTTATACATACAGCGTTTCTCACCCAGCACTGAGGCCTCGTGTTCCTAACTGTCCCTCCCGATGTAAATGTACTTATATATACAGTGTTTCTCCCCCAGCACTGAGGCCTCGTGTTCCTAACTGTCCCTCCGATGTAAATGTACTTATACATACAGCGTTTCTCACCCAGCACTGAGGCCTCGTGTTCCTAACTGTCCCTCCCGATGTAAATGTACTTATACATACAGCGTTTCTCCCCCAGCACTGAGGCCTCGTGTTCCTAACTGTCCCTCCCGATGTAAATGTACTTATACATACAGCGTTTCTCACCCAGCACCGAGGCCTCGTGTTCCTAACTGTCCCTCCCGATGTAAATGTACTTATACATACAGCGTTTCTCACCCAGCACCGAGGCCTCGTGTTCCTAACTGTCCCTCCCGATGTAAATGTACTTATACATACAGCGTTTCTCACCCAGCACTGAGGCCTCGTGTTCCTAACTGTCCCTCCCGATGTAAATGTACTTATACATACAGCGTTTCTCACCCAGCACTGAGGCCTCGTGTTCCTAACTGTCCCTCCCGATGTAAATGTACTTATACATACAGCGTTTCTCACCCAGCACTGAGGCCTCGTGTTCCTAACTGTCCCTCCCGATGTAAATGTACTTATACATACAGCGTTTCTCACCCAGCACTGAGGCCTCGTGTTCCTAACTGTCCCTCCCGATGTAAATGTACTTATACATACAGCGTTTCTCACCCAGCACTGAGGCCTCGTGTTCCTAACTGTCCCTCCGATGTAAATGTACTTATACATACAGCGTTTCTCCCCCAGCACTGAGGCCTCGTGTTTCCTAACTGTCCCTCCCGATGTAAATGTACTTATACATACAGCGTTTCTCACCCAGCACTGAGGCCTCGTGTTCCTAACTGTCCCTCCGATGTAAATGTACTTATACATACAGCGTTTCTCACCCAGCGCTGAGGCCTCGTGTTCCTAACTGTCCCTCCCGATGTAAATGTACTTATACATACAGCGTTTCTCACCCAGCACCGAGGCCTCGTGTTCCTAACTGTCCCTCCCGATGTAAATGTACTTATACATACAGCGTTTCTCACCAGCACCGAGGCCTCGTGTTCCTAACTGTCCCTCCCGATGTAAATGTACTTATACATACAGAGTTTCTCACCCAGCACCGAGGCCTCGTGTTCCTAACTGTCCCTCCCGATGTAAATGTACTTATACATACAGCGTTTCTCCCCAGCACTGAGGCCTCGTGTTCCTAACTGTCCCTCCCGATGTAAATGTACTTATACATACAGCGTTTCTCACCCAGCACTGAGGCCTCGTGTTCCTAACTGTCCTCCCGATGTAAATGTACTTATACATACAGCGTTTCTCACCCAGCACCGAGGCCTCGTGTTCCTAACTGTCCCTCCCGATGTAAATGTACTTATACATACAGCGTTTCTCACCCAGCACCGAGGCCTCGTGTTCCTAACTGTCCCTCCCGATGTAAATGTACTTATACATACAGCGTTTCTCACCCAGCACCGAGGCCTCGTGTTCCTAACTGTCCCTCCCGATGTAAATGTACTTATACATACAGCGTTTCTCACCCAGCACCGAGGCCTCGTGTTCCTAACTGTCCCATCCGATGTAAATGTACTTATACATACAGCGTTTCTCACCCAGCACTGAGGCCTCGTGTTCCTAACTGTCCCTCCCGATGTAAATGTACTTATACATACAGCGTTCTCCCCCAGCACCGAGGCCTCGTGTTCCTAACTGTCCCTCCCGATGTAAATGTACTATACTACAGCGTTTCTCACCCAGCCTGAGGCCTCGTGTTCCTAACTGTCCCCTCCCGATGTAAATGTACTTATACATACAGCGTTTCTCACCCAGCACTGAGGCCTCGTGTTCCTAACTGTCCCTCCCGATGTAAATGTACTTATACATACAGCGTTTCTCACCCAGCACTGAGGCCTCGTGTTCCTAACTGTCCCTCCCGATGTAAATGTACTTATACATACAGCGTTTCTCACCCAGCACTGAGGCCTCGTGTTCCTAACTGTCCCTCCCGATGTAAATGTACTTATACATCAGCGTTTCTCACCCAGCACTGAGGCCTCGTGTTCCTAACTGTCCCTCCCGATGTAAATGTACTTATACATACAGCGTTTCTCACCCAGCACTGAGGCCTCGTGTTCCTAACTGTCCCTCCCGATGTAAATGTACTTATACATACAGCGTTTCTCCCCCAGCACTGAGGCCTCGTGTTCCTAACTGTCCCTCCCGATGTAAATGTACTTATACATACAGCGTTTCTCACCAGCACTGAGGCCTCGTGTTCCTAACTGTCCCTCCCGATGTAATGTACTTATACATACAGCGTTTCTCACTCAGCACCTGAGGCCTCGTGTTCCTAACTGTCCCTCCCGATGTAAATGTACTTATACATACAGCGTTTCTCCCCCAGCACTGAGGCCTCGTGTTCCTAACTGTCCCTCCCGATGTAAATGTACTTATACATACAGTGTTTCTCACCCAGCACTGAGGCCTCGTGTTCCTAACTGTCCCTCCCGATGTAAATGTACTTATACATACAGCGTTTCTCACCCAGCACTGAGGCCTCGTGTTCCTAACTGTCCCTCCCGATGTAAATGTACTTATACATACAGCGTTTCTCACCCAGCACTGAGGCCTCGTGTTCCTAACTGTCCCTCCCGATGTAAATGTACTTATACATACAGCGTTTCTCACCAGCACTGAGGCCTCGTGTTCTAACTGTCCCTCCCGATGTAAATGTACTTATACATACAGCGTTTCTCCCCAGCACTGAGGCCTCGTGTTCCTAACTGTCCCTCCGATGTAAATGTACTTATACATACAGCGTTTCTCACCCAGCACTGAGGCCTCGTGTTCCTAACTGTCCCTCCCGATGTAAATGTACTTATACATACAGCGTTTCTCCCCCAGCACTGAGGCCTCGTGTTCCTAACTGTCCCTCCCGATGTAAATGTACTTATACATACAGCGTTTCTCACCAGCACTGAGGCCTCGTGTTCCTAACTGTCCCTCCCGATGTAAATGTACTTATACATACAGCGTTTCTCACCCAGCGCTGAGGCCTCGTGTTCCTAACTGTCCCTCCCGATGTAAATGTACTTATACATACAGCGTTTCTCACCCAGCACCGAGGCCTCGTGTTCCTAACTGTCCCTCCGATGTAAATGTACTTATACATACAGCGTTTCTCACCCAGCACTGACGCCTCGTGTTCCTAACTGTCCCTCCGATGTAAATGTACTTATACATACAGCGTTTCTCACCAGCACTGAGGCCTCGTGTTCCTAACTGTCCCTCCCGATGTAAATGTACTTATACAT
>NC_134500.1:36313762-36418762 GCF_040206685.1 Ascaphus truei
TTTATTAGAAGGGTATATGTTAATACACATTGTATCACTGGTAATATTAGAGGTTTATTAGAAGGGTATATGTTAATACACATTGTATCACTGTAATATTAGAGGTTTATTAGAAGGGTATATGTTAATACACATTGTATCACTGATAATATTAGAGGTTTATTAGAAGGGTATATGTTAATACACATTGTATCACTGATAATATTAGAGGTTTATTAGAAGGGTATATGTTAATACACATTGTATCACTGGTAATATTAGAGGTTTATTAGAAGGGTATATGTTAATACACATTGTATCACTGGTAATATTAGAGGTTTATTAGAAGGGTATATGTTAATACACATTGTATCACTGATAATATTAGAGGTTTATTAGAAGGGTATATGTTAATACACATTGTATCACTGTAATATTAGAGGTTTATTAGAAGGGTATATGTTAATACACATTGTATCACTGGTAATATTAGAGGTTTATTAGAAGGGTATATGTTAATACACATTGTATCACTGATAATATTAGAGGTTTATTAGAAGGGTATATGTTAATACACATTGTATCACTGGTAATATTAGAGGTTTATTAGAAGGGTATATGTTAATACACATTGTATCACTGGTAATATTAGAGGTTTATTAGAAGGGTATATGTTAATACACATTGTATCACTGATAATATTAGAGGTTTATTAGAAGGGTATATGTTAATACACATTGTATCACTGGTAATATTAGAGGTTTATTAGAAGGGTATATGTTAATACACATTGTATCACTGATAATATTAGAGGTTTATTAGAAGGGTATATGTTAATACACATTGTATCACTGGTAATATTAGAGGTTTATTAGAAGGGTATATGTTAATACACATTGTATCACTGATAATATTAGAGGTTTATTAGAAGGGTATATGTTAATACACATTGTATCACTGGTAATATTAGAGGTTTATTAGAAGGGTATATGTTAATACACATTGTATCACTGATAATATTAGAGGTTTATTAGAAGGGTATATGTTAATACACATTGTATCACTGGTAATATTAGAGGTTTATTAGAAGGGTATATGTTAATACACATTGTATCACTGATAATATTAGAGGTTTATTAGAAGGGTATATGTTAATACACATTGTATCACTGATAATATTAGAGGTTTATTAGAAGGGTATATGTTAATACACATTGTATCACTGATAATATTAGAGGTTTATTAGAAGGGTATATGTTAATACACATTGTATCACTGGTAATATTAGAGGTTTATTAGAAGGGTATATGTTAATACACATTGTATCACTGTAATATTAGAGGTTTATTAGAAGGGTATATGTTAATACACATTGTATCACTGGTAATATTAGAGGTTTATTAGAAGGGTATATGTTAATACACATTGTATCACTGGTAATATTAGAGGTTTATTAGAAGGGTATATGTTAATACACATTGTATCACTGATAATATTAGAGGTTTATTAGAAGGGTATATGTTAATACACATTGTATCACTGATAATATTAGAGGTTTATTAGAAGGGTATATGTTAATACACATTGTATCACTGGTAATATTAGAGGTTTATTAGAAGGGTATATGTTAATACACATTGTATCACTGGTAATATTAGAGGTTTATTAGAAGGGTATATGTTAATACACATTGTATCACTGATAATATTAGAGGTTTATTAGAAGGGTATATGTTAATACACATTGTATCACTGATAATATTAGAGGTTTATTAGAAGGGTATATGTTAATACACATTGTATCACTGGTAATATTAGAGGTTTATTAGAAGGGTATATGTTAATACACATTGTATCACTGGATAATATTAGAGGTTTATTAGAAGGGTATATGTTAATACACATTGTATCACTGTAATATTAGAGGTTTATTAGAAGGGTATATGTTAATACACATTGTATCACTGTAATATTAGAGGTTTATTAGAAGGGTATATGTTAATACACATTGTATCACTGATAATATTAGAGGTTTATTAGAAGGGTATATGTTAATACACATTGTATCACTGATAATATTAGAGGTTTATTAGAAGGGTATATGTTAATACACATTGTATCACTGATAATATTAGAGGTTTATTAGAAGGGTATATGTTAATACACATTGTATCACTGATAATATTAGAGGTTTATTAGAAGGGTATATGTTAATACACATTGTATCACTGGTAATATTAGAGGTTTATTAGAAGGGTATATGTTAATACACATTGTATCACTGATAATATTAGAGGTTTATTAGAAGGGTATATGTTAATACACATTGTATCACTGATAATATTAGAGGTTTATTAGAAGGGTATATGTTAATACACATTGTATCACTGGTAATATTAGAGGTTTATTAGAAGGGTATATGTTAATACACATTGTATCACTGGTAATATTAGAGGTTTATTAGAAGGGTATATGTTAATACACATTGTATCACTGATAATATTAGAGGTTTATTAGAAGGGTATATGTTAATACACATTGTATCACTGATAATATTAGAGGTTTATTAGAAGGGTATATGTTAATACACATTGTATCACTGATAATATTAGAGGTTTATTAGAAGGGTATATGTTAATACACATTGTATCACTGATAATATTAGAGGTTTATTAGAAGGGTATATGTTAATACACATTGTATCACTGATAATATTAGAGGTTTATTAGAAGGGTATATGTTAATACACATTGTATCACTGGTAATATTAGAGGTTTATTAGAAGGGTATATGTTAATACACATTGTATCACTGGTAATATTAGAGGTTTATTAGAAGGGTATATGTTAATACACATTGTATCACTGGTAATATTAGAGGTTTATTAGAAGGGTATATGTTAATACACATTGTATCACTGATAATATTAGAGGTTTATTAGAAGGGTATATGTTAATACACATTGTATCACTGGTAATATTAGAGGTTTATTAGAAGGGTATATGTTAATACACATTGTATCACTGATAATATTAGAGGTTTATTAGAAGGGTATATGTTAATACACATTGTATCACTGGTAATATTAGAGGTTTATTAGAAGGGTATATGTTAATACACATTGTATCACTGGTAATATTAGAGGTTTATTAGAAGGGTATATGTTAATACACATTGTATCACTGGTAATATTAGAGGTTTATTAGAAGGGTATATGTTAATACACATTGTATCACTGATAATATTAGAGGTTTATTAGAAGGGTATATGTTAATACACATTTTATCACTGGTAATATTAGAGGTTTATTAGAAGGGTATATGTTAATACACATTGTATCACTGATAATATTAGAGGTTTATTAGAAGGGTATATGTTAATACACATTGTATCACTGATAATATTAGAGGTTTATTAGAAGGGTATATGTTAATACACATTGTATCACTGGTAATATTAGAGGTTTATTAGAAGGGTATATGTTAATACACATTGTATCACTGGTAATATTAGAGGTTTATTAGAAGGGTATATGTTAATACACATTGTATCACTGGTAATATTAGAGGTTTATTAGAAGGGTATATGTTAATACACATTGTATCACTGATAATATTAGAGGTTTATTAGAAGGGTATATGTTAATACACATTGTATCACTGGTAATATTAGAGGTTTATTAGAAGGGTATATGTTAATACACATTGTATCACTGATAATATTAGAGGTTTATTAGAAGGGTATATGTTAATACACATTGTATCACTGATAATATTAGAGGTTTATTAGAAGGGTATATGTTAATACACATTGTATCACTGATAATATTAGAGGTTTATTAGAAGGGTATATGTTAATACACATTGTATCACTGATAATATTAGAGGTTTATTAGAAGGGTATATGTTAATACACATTGTATCACTGGTAATATTAGAGGTTTATTAGAAGGGTATATGTTAATACACATTGTATCACTGATAATATTAGAGGTTTATTAGAAGGGTATATGTTAATACACATTGTATCACTGATAATATTAGAGGTTTATTAGAAGGGTATATGTTAATACACATTGTATCACTGGTAATATTAGAGGTTTATTAGAAGGGTATATGTTAATACACATTGTATCACTGGTAATATTAGAGGTTTATTAGAAGGGTATATGTTAATACACATTGTATCACTGGTAATATTAGAGGTTTATTAGAAGGGTATATGTTAATACACATTGTATCACTGGTAATATTAGAGGTTTATTAGAAGGGTATATGTTAATACACATTGTATCACTGATAATATTAGAGGTTTATTAGAAGGGTATATGTTAATACACATTGTATCACTGGTAATATTAGAGGTTTATTAGAAGGGTATATGTTAATACACATTGTATCACTGATAATATTAGAGGTTTATTAGAAGGGTATATGTTAATACACATTGTATCACTGATAATATTAGAGGTTTATTAGAAGGGTATATGTTAATACACATTGTATCACTGATAATATTAGAGGTTTATTAGAAGGGTATATGTTAATACACATTGTATCACTGATAATATTAGAGGTTTATTAGAAGGGTATATGTTAATACACATTGTATCACTGATAATATTAGAGGTTTATTAGAAGGGTATATGTTAATACACATTGTATCACTGATAATATTAGAGGTTTATTAGAAGGGTATATGTTAATACACATTGTATCACTGATAATATTAGAGGTTTATTAGAAGGGTATATGTTAATACACATTGTATCACTGGTAATATTAGAGGTTTATTAGAAGGGTATATGTTAATACACATTGTATCACTGATAATATTAGAGGTTTATTAGAAGGGTATATGTTAATACACATTGTATCACTGATAATATTAGAGGTTTATTAGAAGGGTATATGTTAATACACATTGTATCACTGATAATATTAGAGGTTTATTAGAAGGGTATATGTTAATACACATTGTATCACTGATAATATTAGAGGTTTATTAGAAGGGTATATGTTAATACACATTGTATCACTGATAATATTAGAGGTTTATTAGAAGGGTATATGTTAATACACATTGTATCACTGATAATATTAGAGGTTTATTAGAAGGGTATATGTTAATACACATTGTATCACTGATAATATTAGAGGTTTATTAGAAGGGTATATGTTAATACACATTGTATCACTGGTAATATTAGAGGTTTATTAGAAGGGTATATGTTAATACACATTGTATCACTGGTAATATTAGAGGTTTATTAGAAGGGTATATGTTAATACACATTGTATCACTGATAATATTAGAGGTTTATTAGAAGGGTATATGTTAATACACATTGTATCACTGGTAATATTAGAGGTTTATTAGAAGGGTATATGTTAATACACATTGTATCACTGGTAATATTAGAGGTTTATTAGAAGGGTATATGTTAATACACATTGTATCACTGGTAATATTAGAGGTTTATTAGAAGGGTATATGTTAATACACATTGAATCACTGATAATATTAGAGGTTTATTAGAAGGGTATATGTTAATACACATTGTATCACTGATAATATTAGAGGTTTATTAGAAGGGTATATGTTAATACACATTGTATCACTGATAATATTAGAGGTTTATTAGAAGGGTATTTGTTAATACACATTGTATCACTGATAATATTAGAGGTTTATTAGAAGGGTATATGTTAATACACATTGTATCACTGATAATATTAGAGGTTTATTAGAAGGGTATATGTTAATACACATTGTATCACTGGTAATATTAGAGGTTTATTAGAAGGGTATATGTTAATACACATTGTATCACTGGTAATATTAGAGGTTTATTAGAAGGGTATATGTTAATACACATTGTATCACTGGTAATATTAGAGGTTTATTAGAAGGGTATTTGTTAATACACATTGTATCACTGATAATATTAGAGGTTTATTAGAAGGGTATATGTTAATACACATTTTATCACTGGTAATATTAGAGGTTTATTAGAAGGGTATATGTTAATACACATTGTATCACTGATAATATTAGAGGTTTATTAGAAGGGTATATGTTAATACACATTGTATCACTGGTAATATTAGAGGTTTATTAGAAGGGTATATGTTAATACACATTGTATCACTGGTAATATTAGAGGTTTATTAGAAGGGTATATGTTAATACACATTGTATCACTGGTAATATTAGAGGTTTATTAGAAGGGTATTTGTTAATACACATTGTATCACTGATAATATTAGAGGTTTATTAGAAGGGTATATGTTAATACACATTTTATCACTGGTAATATTAGAGGTTTATTAGAAGGGTATATGTTAATACACATTGTATCACTGATAATATTAGAGGTTTATTAGAAGGGTATATGTTAATACACATTGTATCACTGATAATATTAGAGGTTTATTAGAAGGGTATATGTTAATACACATTGTATCACTGGTAATATTAGAGGTTTATTAGAAGGGTATATGTTAATACACATTGTATCACTGGTAATATTAGAGGTTTATTAGAAGGGTATATGTTAATACACATTGTATCACTGGTAATATTAGAGGTTTATTAGAAGGGTATATGTTAATACACATTGTATCACTGATAATATTAGAGGTTTATTAGAAGGGTATATGTTAATACACATTGTATCACTGGTAATATTAGAGGTTTATTAGAAGGGTATATGTTAATACACATTGTATCACTGATAATATTAGAGGTTTATTAGAAGGGTATATGTTAATACACATTGTATCACTGATAATATTAGAGGTTTATTAGAAGGGTATATGTTAATACACATTGTATCACTGATAATATTAGAGGTTTATTAGAAGGGTATATGTTAATACACATTGTATCACTGATAATATTAGAGGTTTATTAGAAGGGTATATGTTAATACACATTGTATCACTGGTAATATTAGAGGTTTATTAGAAGGGTATATGTTAATACACATTGTATCACTGATAATATTAGAGGTTTATTAGAAGGGTATATGTTAATACACATTGTATCACTGATAATATTAGAGGTTTATTAGAAGGGTATATGTTAATACACATTGTATCACTGGTAATATTAGAGGTTTATTAGAAGGGTATATGTTAATACACATTGTATCACTGGTAATATTAGAGGTTTATTAGAAGGGTATATGTTAATACACATTGTATCACTGGTAATATTAGAGGTTTATTAGAAGGGTATATGTTAATACACATTGTATCACTGGTAATATTAGAGGTTTATTAGAAGGGTATATGTTAATACACATTGTATCACTGATAATATTAGAGGTTTATTAGAAGGGTATATGTTAATACACATTGTATCACTGGTAATATTTGAGGTTTATTAGAAGGGTATATGTTAATACACATTGTATCACTGATAATATTAGAGGTTTATTAGAAGGGTATATGTTAATACACATTGTATCACTGATAATATTAGAGGTTTATTAGAAGGGTATATGTTAATACACATTGTATCACTGATAATATTAGAGGTTTATTAGAAGGGTATATGTTAATACACATTGTATCACTGATAATATTAGAGGTTTATTAGAAGGGTATATGTTAATACACATTGTATCACTGATAATATTAGAGGTTTATTAGAAGGGTATATGTTAATACCCATTGTATCACTGATAATATTAGAGGTTTATTAGAAGGGTATATGTTAATACACATTGTATCACTGATAATATTAGAGGTTTATTAGAAGGGTATATGTTAATACACATTGTATCACTGGTAATATTAGAGGTTTATTAGAAGGGTATATGTTAATACACATTGTATCACTGGTAATATTAGAGGTTTATTAGAAGGGTATATGTTAATACACATTGTATCACTGATAATATTAGAGGTTTATTAGAAGGGTATATGTTAATACACATTGTATCACTGGTAATATTAGAGGTTTATTAGAAGGGTATATGTTAATACACATTGTATCACTGGTAATATTAGAGGTTTATTAGAAGGGTATATGTTAATACACATTGTATCACTGGTAATATTAGAGGTTTATTAGAAGGGTATATGTTAATACACATTGAATCACTGATAATATTAGAGGTTTATTAGAAGGGTATATGTTAATACACATTGTATCACTGATAATATTAGAGGTTTATTAGAAGGGTATATGTTAATACACATTGTATCACTGATAATATTAGAGGTTTATTAGAAGGGTATTTGTTAATACACATTGTATCACTGATAATATTAGAGGTTTATTAGAAGGGTATATGTTAATACACATTGTATCACTGATAATATTAGAGGTTTATTAGAAGGGTATATGTTAATACACATTGTATCACTGGTAATATTAGAGGTTTATTAGAAGGGTATATGTTAATACACATTGTATCACTGGTAATATTAGAGGTTTATTAGAAGGGTATATGTTAATACACATTGTATCACTGGTAATATTAGAGGTTTATTAGAAGGGTATTTGTTAATACACATTGTATCACTGATAATATTAGAGGTTTATTAGAAGGGTATATGTTAATACACATTTTATCACTGGTAATATTAGAGGTTTATTAGAAGGGTATATGTTAATACACATTGTATCACTGATAATATTAGAGGTTTATTAGAAGGGTATATGTTAATACACATTGTATCACTGATAATATTAGAGGTTTATTAGAAGGGTATATGTTAATACACATTGTATCACTGGTAATATTAGAGGTTTATTAGAAGGGTATATGTTAATACACATTGTATCACTGGTAATATTAGAGGTTTATTAGAAGGGTATATGTTAATACACATTGTATCACTGGTAATATTAGAGGTTTATTAGAAGGGTATATGTTAATACACATTGTATCACTGGTAATATTAGAGGTTTATTAGAAGGGTATATGTTAATACACATTGTATCACTGATAATATTAGAGGTTTATTAGAAGGGTATATGTTAATACACATTGTATCACTGGTAATATTAGAGGTTTATTAGAAGGGTATATGTTAATACACATTGTATCACTGATAATATTAGAGGTTTATTAGAAGGGTATATGTTAATACACATTGTATCACTGATAATATTAGAGGTTTATTAGAAGGGTATATGTTAATACACATTGTATCACTGATAATATTAGAGGTTTATTAGAAGGGTATATGTTAATACACATTGTATCACTGATAATATTAGAGGTTTATTAGAAGGGTATATGTTAATACACATTGTATCACTGGTAATATTAGAGGTTTATTAGAAGGGTATATGTTAATACACATTGTATCACTGATAATATTAGAGGTTTATTAGAAGGGTATATGTTAATACACATTGTATCACTGATAATATTAGAGGTTTATTAGAAGGGTATATGTTAATACACATTGTATCACTGGTAATATTAGAGGTTTATTAGAAGGGTATATGTTAATACACATTGTATCACTGGTAATATTAGAGGTTTATTAGAAGGGTATATGTTAATACACATTGTATCACTGGTAATATTAGAGGTTTATTAGAAGGGTATATGTTAATACACATTGTATCACTGGTAATATTAGAGGTTTATTAGAAGGGTATATGTTAATACACATTGTATCACTGGTAATATTAGAGGTTTATTAGAAGGGTATATGTTAATACACATTGTATCACTGATAATATTAGAGGTTTATTAGAAGGGTATATGTTAATACACATTGTATCACTGGTAATATTTGAGGTTTATTAGAAGGGTATATGTTAATACACATTGTATCACTGATAATATTAGAGGTTTATTAGAAGGGTATATGTTAATACACATTGTATCACTGATAATATTAGAGGTTTATTAGAAGGGTATATGTTAATACACATTGTATCACTGATAATATTAGAGGTTTATTAGAAGGGTATATGTTAATACACATTGTATCACTGGTAATATTAGAGGTTTATTAGAAGGGTATATGTTAATACACATTGTATCACTGGTAATATTAGAGGTTTATTAGAAGGGTATATGTTAATACACATTGTATCACTGATAATATTAGAGGTTTATTAGAAGGGTATATGTTAATACACATTGTATCACTGATAATATTAGAGGTTTATTAGAAGGGTATATGTTAATACCCATTGTATCACTGATAATATTAGAGGTTTATTAGAAGGGTATATGTTAATACACATTGTATCACTGATAATATTAGAGGTTTATTAGAAGGGTATATGTTAATACACATTGTATCACTGATAATATTAGAGGTTTATTAGAAGGGTATATGTTAATACCCATTGTATCACTGATAATATTAGAGGTTTATTAGAAGGGTATATGTTAATACACATTGTATCACTGATAATATTAGAGGTTTATTAGTTGCGCACAATATATTTTGTTTATCAGCAATCACATGCCTGACTGCCTTGGGAGATTGGGGACACGGTTGTCAGCTGGGGATTTCTGGACACAGGGCTCAGCATTATGTCAACTGTCCTGGAACAGCACTGTTTCTTTATCTGTTTCCCTTTGCAGCTCTGACTGCCAGCCTTCTCTTTTTGGATGTCAGCTTTCCCTGCAGCTGTAACTCCCAGTGCATGTGGAACTGCTACACTTTAGATACATTTCCCTCCGCAGAATGCCTATAGCTGGTTGCCTCAACAACCTCCTATCCCCCAAGCTAAGTGGATTTTCCCTTACTTCCCTGTCTGTGTTCACAGTTGGCACAGTCCAGTCACTTCTCCTGTCTGACAAAGATTACACACTTCCTTTTCATCCATGCAGGCTGAGTGAGCACTTCTAGTCTCACCTACTCCCTTGCAATAGCAATTCGTTTTGACCTTCCCTCTACTACAAAGCACCTTCACTTAGAGAAGCACTCTCTCCCCCACACTATAACATCTACAAGCACCTTCACTTAGAGAAGCACTCTCTCCCCCACACTATAACATCTACAAGCACCTTCACTTAGAGAAGCACTCTCTCCCCCACACTAACATCTACAAGCACCTTCACTTAGAGAAGCGCTCTCTCCCCCAAACTAACATCTACAAGCACCTTCACTTAGAGAAGCGCTCTCTCCCCCACACTATAACATCTACAAGCACCTTCACTTAGAGAAGCACTCTCTCCCCCACACTATAACATCTACAAGCACCTTCACTTAGAGAAGCGCTCTCTCCCCCACACTATAACATCTACAAGCACCTTCACTTAGAGAAGCGCTCTCTCCCCCACACTATAACATCTACAAGCACCTTCACTTAGAGAAGCGCTCTCTCCCCCACACTATAACATCTACAAGCACCTTCCCTTAGAGAAGCGCTCTCTCCCCCACACTATAACATCTACAAGCACCTTCCCTTAGAGAAGCGCTCTCTCCCCCACACTATAACATCTACAAGCACCTTCACTTAGAGAAGCGCTCTCTCCCCCACACTATAACATCTACACGCACCTTCACTTAGAGAAGCGCTCTCTCCCCCACACTATAACATCTACACGCACCTTCACTTAGAGCAGCGGTGCGCAAACTGTGGGGCGCGACCCCCAGGGGGGGCGCGACACTGCCGACGGGGGGCGCGGGGTTTACAGAGGCCCCGCGCGCTTCCCGAAGGCACTTAAATTAAGTGCCGGGGGAGCTGCAGGGCCTCTGTAAACCTAACTTACCGTGGCTCCGGCGGCTTCCTCCCTGCGGCGCCATGGCAACGCGGCGTCAAAATGACGCCGCGAGATCATGTGACGTCACGTTGCTATGGCAACGTGACGTCATTACGCCGGAGCGCGGGTAAGTTGGGGTTGGGGGGGGGCGCGGGAGCGAGGGGACAGCCATCAGGGGGGCGCAGGGAAAAAAGTTTGCGCCCCCCTGACTTAGAGAAGCGCTCTCTCCCCCACACTATAACATCTACAAGCACCTTCACTTAGAGAAGCGCTCTCTCCCCCACACTATAACATCTACAAGCACCTTCACTTAGAGAAGCGCTCTCTCCCCCACACTGTAACATCTACAAGCACCTTCACTTAGAGAAGCGCTCTCTCCCCCACACTATAACATCTACAAGCACCTTCACTTAGAGAAGCACTCTCTCTCCCACACTAACATCTACAAGCACCTTCACTTAGAGAAGCGCTCTCTCCCCCACACTATAACATCTACAAGCACCTTCACTTAGATAAGCGCTCTCTCCCCCACACTATAACATCTACAAGCACCTTCACTTAGAGAAGCGCTCTCTCCCCCACACTAACATCTACAAGCACCTTCACTTAGAGAAGCGCTCTCTCCCCCACACTGTAACATCTACAAGCACCTTCACTTAGAGAAGCACTCTCTCCCCCACACTGTAACATCTACAAGCACCTTCACTTAGAGAAGCGCTCTCTCCCCCACACTATAACATCTACAAGCACCTTCACTTAGAGAAGCGCTCTCTCCCCCACACTATAACATCTACAAGCACCTTCACTTAGAGAAGCGCTCTCTCCCCCACACTATAACATCTACACGCACCTTCACTTAGAGAAGCGCTCTCTCCCCCACACTATAACATCTACACGCACCTTCCCTTAGAGAAGCGCTCTCTCCCCCACACTATAACATCTACAAGCACCTTCACTTAGAGAAGCGCTCTCTCCCCCACACTATAACATCTACAAGCACCTTCCCTTAGAGAAGCGCTCTCTCCCCCACACTATAACATCTACAAGCACCTTCACTTAGAGAAGCGCTCTCTCCCCCACACTGTAACATCTACAAGCACCTTCACTTAGAGAAGCGCTCTCTCCCCCACACTATAACATCTACAAGCACCTTCACTTAGAGAAGCGCTCTCTCCCCCACACTATAACATCTACAAGCACCTTCACTTAGAGAAGCGCTCTCTCCCCCACACTATAACATCTACACGCACCTTCACTTAGAGAAGCGCTCTCTCCCCCACACTATAACATCTACACGCACCTTCACTTAGAGAAGCGCTCTCTCCCCCACACTATAACATCTACAAGCACCTTCACTTAGAGAAGCGCTCTCTCCCCCACAATATAACATCTACAAGCACCTTCACTTAGAAAAGCGCTCTCTCCCCCACACTGTAACATCTACAAGCACCTTCACTTAGAGAAGCGCTCTCTCCCCCACACTATAACATCTACAAGCACCTTCACTTAGAGAAGCGCTCTCTCCCCCACACTAACATCTACAAGCACCTTCACTTAGAGAAGCGCTCTCTCCCCCACACTGTAACATCTACAAGCACCTTCACTTAGAGAAGCGCTCTCTCCCCCACACTATAACATCTACAAGCACCTTCACTTAGAGAAGCGCTCTCTCCCCCAAACTATAACATCTACAAGCACCTTCACTTAGAGAAGCGCTCTCTCCCCCACACTATAACATCTACAAGCACCTTCACTTAGAGAAGCGCTCTCTCCCCCACACTATAACATCTACAAGCACCTTCACTTAGAGAAGCGCTCTCTCCCCCACACTATAACATCTACAAGCACCTTCACTTAGAGAAGCGCTCTCTCCCCCACACTGTAACATCTACAAGCACCTTCACTTAGAGAAGCGCTCTCTCCCCCACACTATAACATCTACAAGCACCTTCACTTAGAGAAGCGCTCTCTCCCCCACACTATAACATCTACAAGCACCTTCACTTAGAGAAGCACTCTCTCTCCCACACTAACATCTACAAGCACCTTCACTTAGAGAAGCGCTCTCTCCCCCACACTATAACATCTACAAGCACCTTCACTTAGATAAGCGCTCTCTCCCCCACACTATAACATCTACAAGCACCTTCACTTAGAGAAGCGCTCTCTCCCCCACACTAACATCTACAAGCACCTTCACTTAGAGAAGCGCTCTCTCCCCCACACTGTAACATCTACAAGCACCTTCACTTAGAGAAGCGCTCTCTCCCCCACACTATAACATCTACAAGCACCTTCACTTAGAGAAGCGCTCTCTCCCCCAAACTATAACATCTACAAGCACCTTCACTTAGAGAAGCGCTCTCTCCCCCACACTATAACATCTACAAGCACCTTCACTTAGAGAAGCGCTCTCTCCCCCACACTATAACATCTACAAGCACCTTCACTTAGAGAAGCGCTCTCTCCCCCACACTATAACATCTACAAGCACCTTCACTTAGAGAAGCGCTCTCTCCCCCACACTGTAACATCTACAAGCACCTTCACTTAGAGAAGCGCTCTCTCCCCCACACTATAACATCTACAAGCACCTTCACTTAGAGAAGCGCTCTCTCCCCCACACTATAACATCTACAAGCACCTTCACTTAGAGAAGCGCTCTCTCCCCCACACTATAACATCTACAAGCACCTTCACTTAGAGAAGCGCTCTCTCTCCCACACTATAACATCTACACGCACCTTCCCTTAGAGAAGCGCTCTCTCCCCCACACTATAACATCTACAAGCACCTTCACTTAGAGAAGCGCTCTCTCCCCCACACTATAACATCTACAAGCACCTTCACTTAGAGAAGCGCTCTCTCCCCCACACTATAACATCTACACGCACCTTCACTTAGAGAAGCGCTCTCTCCCCCACACTATAACATCTACAAGCACCTTCACTTAGAGAAGCGCTCTCTCCCCCACACTATAACATCTACACGCACCTTCACTTAGAGAAGCGCTCTCTCCCCCACACTATAACATCTACAAGCACCTTCACTTAGAGAAGCGCTCTCTCCCCCACACTATAACATCTACAAGCACCTTCACTTAGAAAAGCGCTCTCTCCCCCACACTATAACATCTACAAGCACCTTCACTTAGAGAAGCGCTCTCTCCCCCACACTATAACATCTACATGCACCTTCACTTAGAGAAGCGCTCTCTCCCCCACACTATAACATCTACAAGCACCTTCACTTAGAGAAGCGCTCTCTCCCCCACACTATAACATCTACAAGCACCTTCACTTAGAGAAGCGCTCTCTCCCCCACACTATAACATCTACATGCACCTTCACTTAGAGAAGCGCTCTCTCCCCCACACTATAACATCTACACGCACCTTCACTTAGAGAAGCGCTCTCTCCCCCACACTATAACATCTACAAGCACCTTCACTTAGAGAAGCGCTCTCTCCCCCACACTATAACATCTACAAGCACCTTCACTTAGAGAAGCGCTCTCTCCCCCACACTGTAACATCTACAAGCACCTTCACTTAGAGAAGCGCTCTCTCCCCCACACTGTAACATCTACAAGCACCTTCACTTAGAGAAGCGCTCTCTCCCCCACACTATAACATCTACAAGCACCTTCACTTAGAGAAGCGCTCTCTCCCCCACACTATAACATCTACAAGCACCTTCACTTAGAGAAGCGCTCTCTCCCCCACACTATAACATCTACAAGCACCTTCACTTAGAGAAGCGCTCTCTCCCCCACACTATAACATCTACAAGCACCTTCACTTAGAGAAGCGCTCTCTCCCCCACACTATAACATCTACAAGCACCTTCACTTAGAGAAGCGCTCTCTCCCCCACACTGTAACATCTACAAGCACCTTCACTTAGAGAAGCGCTCTCTCCCCCACACTATAACATCTACAAGCACCTTCACTTAGAGAAGCACTCTCTCCCCCACACTATAACATCTACAAGCACCTTCACATAGAGAAGCGCTCTCTCCCCCACACTGTAACATCTACAAGCACCTTCACTTAGAGAAGCGCTCTCTCCCCCACACTGTAACATCTACAAGCACCTTCACTTAGAGAAGCGCTCTCTCCCCCACACTATAACATCTACAAGCACCTTCACTTAGAGAAGCGCTCTCTCCCCCACACTATAACATCTACAAGCACCTTCACTTAGAGAAGCGCTCTCTCCCCCACACTATAACATCTACAAGCACCTTCACTTAGAGAAGCGCTCTCTCCCCCACACTATAACATCTACAAGCACCTTCACTTAGAAAAGCGCTCTCTCCCCCACACTGTAACATCTACAAGCACCTTCACATAGAGAAGCGCTCTCTCCCCCACACTATAACATCTACAAGCACCTTCACTTAGAGAAGCGCTCTCTCCCCCACACTAACATCTACAAGCACCTTCACTTAGAGAAGCGCTCTCTCCCCCACACTATAACATCTACAAGCACCTTCACTTAGAGAAGCGCTCTCTCCCCCACACTGTAACATCTACAAGCACCTTCACTTAGAGAAGCGCTCTCTCCCCCACACTATAACATCTACAAGCACCTTCACTTAGAGAAGCGCTCTCTCCCCCACACTATAACATCTACAAGCACCTTCACTTAGAGAAGCGCTCTCTCCCCCACACTATAACATCTACAAGCACCTTCACTTAGAGAAGCGCTCTCTCCCCCAACTATAACATCTACAAGCACCTTCACTTAGAGAAGCGCTCTCTCCCCCACACTATAACATCTACAAGCACCTTCACTTAGAGAAGCGCTCTCTCCCCCACACTATAACATCTACAAGCACCTTCACTTAGAGAAGCGCTCTCTCCCCCACACTATAACATCTACAAGCACCTTCACTTAGAGAAGCGCTCTCTCCCCCACAATATAACATCTACAAGCACCTTCACTTAGAGAAGCGCTCTCTCCCCCACACTATAACATCTACAAGCACCTTCACTTAGAGAAGCGCTCTCTCCCCCACACTAACATCTACAAGCACCTTCACTTAGAGAAGCGCTCTCTCCCCCACACTATAACATCTACACGCACCTTCACTTAGAGAAGCGCTCTCTCCCCCACACTATAACATCTACAAGCACCTTCACTTAGAGAAGCGCTCTCTCCCCCACACTAACATCTACAAGCACCTTCACTTAGAGAAGCGCTCTCTCCCCCACACTATAACATCTACAAGCACCTTCACTTAGAGAAGCGCTCTCTCCCCCACACTATAACATCTACAAGCACCTTCACTTAGAGAAGCGCTCTCTCCCCCACAATATAACATCTACAAGCACCTTCACTTAGAGAAGCGCTCTCTCCCCCACACTATAACATCTACAAGCACCTTCACTTAGAGAAGCGCTCTCTCCCCCACACTATAACATCTACAAGCACCTTCACTTAGAGAAGCGCTCTCTCCCCCACACTATAACATCTACACGCACCTTCACTTAGAGAAGCGCTCTCTCCCCCACACTATAACATCTACAAGCACCTTCACTTAGAGAAGCACTCTCTCCCCCACACTATAACATCTACAAGCACCTTCACTTAGAGAAGCACTCTCTCCCCCACACTGTAACATCTACAAGCACCTTCACTTAGAGAAGCACTCTCTCCCCCACACTATAACATCTACACGCACCTTCACTTAGAGAAGCACTCTCTCCCCCACACTATAACATCTACAAGCACCTTCACTTAGAGAAGCGCTCTCTCCCCCACACTATAACATCTACAAGCACCTTCACCTAGAGAAGCGCTCTCTCCCCCACACTATAACATCTACAAGCACCTTCACTTAGAGAAGCGCTCTCTCCCTCACACTATAACATCTACACGCACCTTCACTTAGAGAAGCGCTCTCTCCCCCACACTAACATCTACAAGCACCTTCACTTAGAGAAGCGCTCTCTCCCCCACACTATAACATCTACAAGCACCTTCACTTAAAGAAGCGCTCTCTCCCCCACACTGTAACATCTACAAGCACCTTCACTTAGAGAAGCGCTCTCTCCCCCACACTATAACATCTACAAGCACCTTCACTTAGAGAAGCGCTCTCTCCCCCACACTATAACATCTACAAGCACCTTCACTTAGAGAAGCGCTCTCTCCCCCACACTGTAACATCTACAAGCACCTTCACTTAGAGAAGCGCTCTCTCCCCCACACTATAACATCTACAAGCACCTTCACTTAGAGAAGCGCTCTCTCCCCCACACTATAACATCTACAAGCACCTTCACTTAGAGAAGCGCTCTCTCCCCCACACTATAACATCTACAAGCACCTTCACTTAGAGAAGCACTCTCTCCCCCACACTATAACATCTACAAGCACCTTCACTTAGAGAAGCGCTCTCTCCCCCACACTGTAACATCTACAAGCACCTTCACTTAGAGAAGCGCTCTCTCCCCCACACTAACATCTACAAGCACCTTCACTTAGAGAAGCGCTCTCTCCCCCACACTAACATCTACATGCACCTTCACTTAGAGAAGCGCTCTCTCCCCCACACTGTAACATCTACAAGCACCTTCACTTAGAGAAGCACTCTCTCCCCCACACTATAACATCTACAAGCACCTTCACTTAGAGAAGCGCTCTCTCCCCCACACTGTAACATCTACAAGCACCTTCACTTAGAGAAGCGCTCTCTCCCCCACACTATAACATCTACACGCACCTTCACTTAGAGAAGCGCTCTCTCCCCCACACTGTAACATCTACAAGCACCTTCACTTAGAGAAGCGCTCTCTCCCCCACACTATAACATCTACAAGCACCTTCACTTAGAGAAGCGCTCTCTCCCCCACACTATAACATCTACACGCACCTTCACTTAGAGAAGCGCTCTCTCCCCCACACTGTAACATCTACAAGCACCTTCACTTAGAGAAGCGCTCTCTCCCCCACACTATAACATCTACACGCACCTTCACTTAGAGAAGCGCTCTCTCCCCCACACTGTAACATCTACACGCACCTTCACTTAGAGAAGCGCTCTCTCCCCCACACTGTAACATCTACAAGCACCTTCACTTAGAGAAGCGCTCTCTCCCCCACACTATAACATCTACAAGCACCTTCACTTAGAGAAGCGCTCTCTCCCCCACAATATAACATCTACAAGCACCTTCACTTAGAAAAGCGCTCTCTCCCCCACACTATAACATCTACAAGCACCTTCACTTAGAGAAGCGCTCTCTCTCCCACACTATAACATCTACAAGCACCTTCACTTAGAGAAGCACTCTCTCCCCCACACTATAACATCTACAAGCACCTTCACTTAGAGAAGCGCTCTCTCCCCCACACTAACATCTACACGCACCTTCACTTAGAGAAGCGCTCTCTCCCCCACACTATAACATCTACAAGCACCTTCACTTAGAGAAGCGCTCTCTCCCCCACACTATAACATCTACAAGCACCTTCACTTAGAGAAGCGCTCTCTCCCCCACACTAACATCTACACGCACCTTCACTTAGAGAAGCACTCTCTCCCCCACACTATAACATCTACAAGCACCTTCACTTAGAGAAGCGCTCTCTCCCCACACTATAACATCTACAAGCACCTTCCCTTAGAGAAGCGCTCTCTCCCCCACACTATAACATCTACAAGCACCTTCACTTAGAGAAGCGCTCTCTCCCCACACTATAACATCTACAAGCACCTTCACTTAGAGAAGCGCTCTCTCCCCCACACTATAACATCTACACGCACCTTCACTTAGAGAAGCGCTCTCTCCCCCACACTATAACATCTACAAGCACCTTCACTTAGAGAAGCGCTCTCTCCCCCACACTAACATCTACAAGCACCTTCACTTAGAGAAGCGCTCTCTCCCCCACACTATAACATCTACAAGCACCTTCACTTAGAGAAGCACTCTCTCCCCCACACTATAACATCTACAAGCACCTTCACTTAGAGAAGCGCTCTCTCCCCCACACTATAACATCTACAAGCACCTTCACTTAGAGAAGCGCTCTCTCCCCCACACTATAACATCTACACGCACCTTCCCTTAGAGAAGCGCTCTCTCCCCCACACTATAACATCTACACGCACCTTCCCTTAGAGAAGCGCTCTCTCCCCCACACTGTAACATCTACAAGCACCTTCACTTAGAGAAGCGCTCTCTCCCCCACACTATAACATCTACAAGCACCTTCACTTAGAGAAGCGCTCTCTCCCCCACACTATAACATCTACAAGCACCTTCACTTAGAGAAGCGCTCTCTCCCCCACACTGTAACATCTACAAGCACCTTCACTTAGAGAAGCGCTCTCTCCCCCACACTATAACATCTACAAGCACCTTCACTTAGAGAAGCACTCTCTCCCCCACACTATAACATCTACAAGCACCTTCACTTAGAGAAGCGCTCTCTCCCCTACACTGTAACATCTACAAGCACCTTCACTTAGAGAAGCGCTCTCTCCCCCACACTAACATCTACAAGCACCTTCACTTAGAGAAGCGCTCTCTCCCCCACACTAACATCTACATGCACCTTCACTTAGAGAAGCGCTCTCTCCCCCACACTGTAACATCTACAAGCACCTTCACTTAGAGAAGCACTCTCTCCCCCACACTATAACATCTACAAGCACCTTCACTTAGAGAAGCGCTCTCTCCCCCACACTGTAACATCTACAAGCACCTTCACTTAGAGAAGCGCTCTCTCCCCCACACTATAACATCTACACGCACCTTCACTTAGAGAAGCGCTCTCTCCCCCACACTATAACATCTACAAGCACCTTCACTTAGAGAAGCGCTCTCTCCCCCACAATATAACATCTACAAGCACCTTCACTTAGAAAAGCGCTCTCTCCCCCACACTATAACATCTACAAGCACCTTCACTTAGAGAAGCGCTCTCTCTCCCACACTATAACATCTACAAGCACCTTCACTTAGAGAAGCACTCTCTCCCCCACACTATAACATCTACAAGCACCTTCACTTAGAGAAGCGCTCTCTCCCCCACACTAACATCTACACGCACCTTCACTTAGAGAAGCGCTCTCTCCCCCACACTATAACATCTACAAGCACCTTCACTTAGAGAAGCGCTCTCTCCCCCACACTATAACATCTACAAGCACCTTCACTTAGAGAAGCGCTCTCTCCCCCACACTAACATCTACACGCACCTTCACTTAGAGAAGCACTCTCTCCCCCACACTATAACATCTACAAGCACCTTCACTTAGAGAAGCGCTCTCTCCCCACACTATAACATCTACAAGCACCTTCCCTTAGAGAAGCACTCTCTCCCCCACACTATAACATCTACATGCACCTTCACTTAGAGAAGCACTCTCTCCCCACACTATAACATCTACAAGCACCTTCCCTTAGAGAAGCACTCTCTCCCCCACACTATAACATCTACAAGCACCTTCACTTAGAGAAGCGCTCTCTCCCCACACTATAACATCTACAAGCACCTTCACTTAGAGAAGCGCTCTCTCCCCCACACTATAACATCTACACGCACCTTCACTTAGAGAAGCGCTCTCTCCCCCACACTATAACATCTACAAGCACCTTCACTTAGAGAAGCGCTCTCTCCCCCACACTAACATCTACAAGCACCTTCACTTAGAGAAGCGCTCTCTCCCCCACACTATAACATCTACAAGCACCTTCACTTAGAGAAGCACTCTCTCCCCCACACTATAACATCTACAAGCACCTTCACTTAGAGAAGCGCTCTCTCCCCCACACTATAACATCTACAAGCACCTTCACTTAGAGAAGCGCTCTCTCCCCCACACTATAACATCTACACGCACCTTCCCTTAGAGAAGCGCTCTCTCCCCCACACTATAACATCTACACGCACCTTCCTTAGAGAAGCGCTCTCTCCCCCACACTGTAACATCTACAAGCACCTTCACTTAGAGAAGCGCTCTCTCCCCCACACTATAACATCTACAAGCACCTTCACTTAGAGAAGCGCTCTCTCCCCCACACTGTAACATCTACAAGCACCTTCACTTAGAGAAGCGCTCTCTCCCCCACACTATAACATCTACACGCACCTTCACTTAGAAAAGCGCTCTCTCCCCCACACTAACATCTACACGCACCTTCACTTAGAGAAGCGCTCTCTCCCCCACACTGTAACATCTACAAGCACCTTCACTTAGAGAAGCGCTCTCTCCCCCACACTATAACATCTACACGCACCTTCACTTAGAAAAGCGCTCTCTCCCCCACACTAACATCTACACGCACCTTCACTTAGAAAAGCGCTCTCTCCCCCACACTAACATCTACACGCACCTTCACTTAGAGAAGCGCTCTCTCCCCCACACTGTAACATCTACAAGCACCTTCACTTAGAGAAGCGCTCTCTCCCCCACACTATAACATCTACAAGCACCTTCACTTAGAGAAGCGCTCTCTCCCCCACACTAACATCTACAAGCACCTTCACTTAGAGAAGCGCTCTCTCCCCCACACTATAACATCTACAAGCACCTTCACTTAGATAAGCGCTCTCTCCCCCACACTATAACATCTACAAGCACCTTCACTTAGAGAAGCGCTCTCTCCCCCACACTATAACATCTACAAGCACCTTCACTTAGAGAAGCGCTCTCTCCCCCACACTGTAACATCTACAAGCACCTTCACTTAGATAAGCGCTCTCTCCCCCACACTATAACATCTACAAGCACCTTCACCTAGAGAAGCGCTCTCTCCCCCACACTATAACATCTACAAGCACCTTCACTTAGAGAAGCGCTCTCTCCCCCACACTATAACATCTACAAGCACCTTCACTTAGAGAAGCGCTCTCTCCCCCACACTATAACATCTACAAGCACCTTCACTTAGAGAAGCGCTCTCTCCCCCACACTATAACATCTACACGCACCTTCACTTAGAGAAGCGCTCTCTCCCCCACACTATAACATCTACAAGCACCTTCACTTAGAGAAGCGCTCTCTCCCCCACACTAACATCTACAAGCACCTTCACTTAGAGAAGCGCTCTCTCCCCCACACTATAACATCTACAAGCACCTTCACTTAGAGAAGCGCTCTCTCCCCCACACTATAACATCTACAAGCACCTTCACTTAGAGAAGCGCTCTCTCCCCCACAATATAACATCTACAAGCACCTTCACTTAGAGAAGCGCTCTCTCCCCCACACTATAACATCTACAAGCACCTTCACTTAGAGAAGCGCTCTCTCCCCCACACTATAACATCTACAAGCACCTTCACTTAGAGAAGCGCTCTCTCCCCACACTATAACATCTACAAGCACCTTCACTTAGAGAAGCACTCTCTCCCCCACACTATAACATCTACAAGCACCTTCACTTAGAGAAGCGCTCTCTCCCCCACACTATAACATCTACAAGCACCTTCACTTAGAGAAGCGCTCTCTCCCCCACACTATAACATCTACAAGCACCTTCACTTAGAGAAGCGCTCTCTCCCTCACACTATAACATCTACACGCACCTTCACTTAGAGAAGCGCTCTCTCCCCCACACTAACATCTACAAGCACCTTCACTTAGAGAAGCGCTCTCTCCCCCACACTATAACATCTACAAGCACCTTCACTTAGAGAAGCGCTCTCTCCCCCACACTATAACATCTACAAGCACCTTCACTTAGAGAAGCGCTCTCTCCCCCACACTATAACATCTACAAGCACCTTCACTTAAAGAAGCGCTCTCTCCCCCACACTGTAACATCTACAAGCACCTTCACTTAGAGAAGCGCTCTCTCCCCCACACTATAACATCTACAAGCACCTTCACTTAGAGAAGCGCTCTCTCCCCCACACTATAACATCTACAAGCACCTTCACTTAGAGAAGCGCTCTCTCCCCCACACTGTAACATCTACAAGCACCTTCACTTAGAGAAGCGCTCTCTCCCCCACACTATAACATCTACAAGCACCTTCACTTAGAGAAGCACTCTCTCCCCCACACTATAACATCTACAAGCACCTTCACTTAGAGAAGCGCTCTCTCCCCCACACTGTAACATCTACAAGCACCTTCACTTAGAGAAGCGCTCTCTCCCCCACACTAACATCTACAAGCACCTTCACTTAGAGAAGCGCTCTCTCCCCCACACTAACATCTACATGCACCTTCACTTAGAGAAGCGCTCTCTCCCCCACACTGTAACATCTACAAGCACCTTCACTTAGAGAAGCACTCTCTCCCCCACACTATAACATCTACAAGCACCTTCACTTAGAGAAGCGCTCTCTCCCCACACTATAACATCTACAAGCACCTTCACTTAGAGAAGCGCTCTCTCCCCCACACTAACATCTACAAGCACCTTCACTTAGAGAAGCGCTCTCTCCCCCACACTATAACATCTACAAGCACCTTCACTTAGAGAAGCGCTCTCTCCCCCACAATATAACATCTACAAGCACCTTCACTTAGAGAAGCGCTCTCTCCCCCACACTATAACATCTACACGCACCTTCACTTAGAGAAGCGCTCTCTCCCCCACACTATAACATCTACAAGCACCTTCACTTAGAGAAGCGCTCTCTCCCCCACAATATAACATCTACAAGCACCTTCACTTAGAAAAGCGCTCTCTCCCCCACACTATAACATCTACAAGCACCTTCACTTAGAGAAGCGCTCTCTCTCCCACACTATAACATCTACAAGCACCTTCACTTAGAGAAGCACTCTCTCCCCCACACTATAACATCTACAAGCACCTTCACTTAGAGAAGCGCTCTCTCCCCCACACTAACATCTACACGCACCTTCACTTAGAGAAGCGCTCTCTCCCCCACACTATAACATCTACAAGCACCTTCACTTAGAGAAGCGCTCTCTCCCCACACTATAACATCTACAAGCACCTTCACTTAGAGAAGCGCTCTCTCCCCCACACTAACATCTACACGCACCTTCACTTAGAGAAGCACTCTCTCCCCCACACTATAACATCTACAAGCACCTTCACTTAGAGAAGCGCTCTCTCCCCACACTATAACATCTACAAGCACCTTCCCTTAGAGAAGCGCTCTCTCCCCCACACTATAACATCTACAAGCACCTTCACTTAGAGAAGCGCTCTCTCCCCACACTATAACATCTACAAGCACCTTCACTTAGAGAAGCGCTCTCTCCCCCACACTATAACATCTACACGCACCTTCACTTAGAGAAGCGCTCTCTCCCCCACACTATAACATCTACAAGCACCTTCACTTAGAGAAGCGCTCTCTCCCCCACACTAACATCTACAAGCACCTTCACTTAGAGAAGCGCTCTCTCCCCCACACTATAACATCTACAAGCACCTTCACTTAGAGAAGCACTCTCTCCCCCACACTATAACATCTACAAGCACCTTCACTTAGAGAAGCGCTCTCTCCCCCACACTATAACATCTACAAGCACCTTCACTTAGAGAAGCGCTCTCTCCCCCACACTATAACATCTACACGCACCTTCCCTTAGAGAAGCGCTCTCTCCCCCACACTATAACATCTACACGCACCTTCCCTTAGAGAAGCGCTCTCTCCCCCACACTGTAACATCTACAAGCACCTTCACTTAGAGAAGCGCTCTCTCCCCCACACTATAACATCTACAAGCACCTTCACTTAGAGAAGCGCTCTCTCCCCCACACTATAACATCTACACACACCTTCACTTAGAGAAGCGCTCTCTCCCCCACACTATAACATCTACACGCACCTTCACTTAGAAAAGCGCTCTCTCCCCCACACTGTAACATCTACAAGCACCTTCACTTAGAGAAGCGCTCTCTCCCCCACACTATAACATCTACAAGCACCTTCACTTAGAGAAGCGCTCTCTCCCCCACACTAACATCTACAAGCACCTTCACTTAGAGAAGCGCTCTCTCCCCCACACTATAACATCTACAAGCACCTTCACTTAGATAAGCGCTCTCTCCCCCACACTATAACATCTACAAGCACCTTCACTTAGAGAAGCGCTCTCTCCCCCACACTATAACATCTACAAGCACCTTCACTTAGAGAAGCGCTCTCTCCCCCACACTGTAACATCTACAAGCACCTTCACTTAGATAAGCGCTCTCTCCCCCACACTATAACATCTACAAGCACCTTCACCTAGAGAAGCGCTCTCTCCCCCACACTATAACATCTACAAGCACCTTCACTTAGAGAAGCGCTCTCTCCCCCACACTATAACATCTACAAGCACCTTCACTTAGAGAAGCGCTCTCTCCCCCACACTATAACATCTACAAGCACCTTCACTTAGAGAAGCGCTCTCTCCCCCACACTGTAACATCTACAAGCACCTTCACTTAGAGAAGCGCTCTCTCCCCCACACTATAACATTTACAAGCACCTTCACTTAGAGAAGCGCTCTCTCCCCCACACTATAACATCTACAAGCACCTTCACTTAGAGAAGCGCTCTCTCCCCCACACTATAACATCTACAAGCACCTTCACTTAGAGAAGCGCTCTCTCCCCCACACTATAACATCTACACGCACCTTCACTTAGAGAAGCGCTCTCTCCCCCACACTATAACATCTACAAGCACCTTCACTTAGAGAAGCGCTCTCTCCCCCACACTATAACATCTACAAGCACCTTCACTTAGAGAAGCGCTCTCTCCCCCACACTAACATCTACAAGCACCTTCACTTAGAGAAGCGCTCTCTCCCCCACACTATAACATCTACAAGCACCTTCACTTAGAGAAGCGCTCTCTCCCCCACACTGTAACATCTACAAGCACCTTCACTTAGATAAGCGCTCTCTCCCCCACACTATAACATCTACAAGCACCTTCACTTAGAGAAGCGCTCTCTCCCCCACACTATAACATCTACAAGCACCTTCACTTAGAGAAGCGCTCTCTCCCCCACACTATAACATTTACAAGCACCTTCACTTAGAGAAGCGCTCTCTCCCCCACACTATAACATCTACAAGCACCTTCACTTAGAGAAGCGCTCTCTCCCCCACACTATAACATCTACAAGCACCTTTATTTCTGTGACTCCCTCAAAGTTAAGACAAAAGTACTCGTTGTGCTTTCAAAAAGGGATGAGTTCAGCTATTTGGCTTCATTCATATCCTGAATATAACCCTGGGGCTCCAGAATATCAGCAGTAATATCTCGGTATCTAAGCAGGGCAGTTAGGCACGTGCTTCAGACGCAGCGACCGAATACTGAGGGGTCCCAGGCTTGATGTTGGGGTCTGATAAGCCCTAACATGCATCAATGCGACACCTGGTTCCGCAGGAGGTTCAATACCACTGGCTCCAAGAACATAGAGACTCCCCGAACCACCTTCAAATGACATTGGGAATGGTCAATTGGCTCCAAGAACATAGAGACTCCCCGAACCACCTTCAAATGACATTGGGAATGGTCAATTGGCTCCAGAAACATGGACACTCCCCAAACCACCTTCAAATGACATTGGGAATGGTCAATTGGCTCCAGGAACATGGACACTCCCCGAACCACCTTCAAATGACATTGGGAATGGTCAATTGGCTCCAGGAACATGGACACTCCCCGAACCACCTTCAAATGACATTGGGAATGGTCAATTGGCTCCAGGAACATGGACACTCCCCAAACCACCTTCAAATGACATTGGGAATGGTCAATTGGCTCCAGGAACATGGACACTCCCCAAACCACCTTCAAATGACATTGGGAATGGTCAATTGGCTCCAAGAACATGGACACTCCCCAAACCACCTTCAAATGACATTGGGAATGGTCAATTGGCTCCAGGAACATGGACACTCCCAAAACCACCTTCAAATGACATTGGGAATGGTCAACACTGCTTCTTTTTTTTTTTGTTTGATAAATCTAGTGCTGTACTCGCTCAAGAATTTGACCCCATGGCAGCTTCTTCCAATAGCCCGGATATTTAAGCATATTCATGGATGCGAAACCCAGAACGAGATGCCTTGTGCTGAACACAAACGCCTGCAAAGAACATTCCCAAAGCGGGCAGAACAGATTAGCTGAGCTCCCTCCGTGCGTGAAGGCCTTCTTGTAACGAGCTGTGCGTATGAACTGATTGCCTCGCTAATTGTTTAAAAGGCTTCTGGATAAAGGAATCGCCAGAGGAGATTAAGAAATAAATGCATCTGAAAACAACTTCATAAACCACAAATTAACATGACTGCGTAGGAGCCCCTTCAAAAAAAAATGCCAAACGTGGGGTTTAATTTGCACAAATAATCCGTTTGAGTAGATGGGAAGAAATTGACGGTATTTCTTAACATGTTAGAAACCGCGACTTCTTCCCGCAAACGTTTACTATTAACGCCTGTCTTGCCAAGTGTTGTGGAATCATTAACTGATACAGAGGTCACCTGGCTTTTTGGCTAAGTCAGGGGTTCCTCAATTCCAGTCCTCAAGAAACAGGCCCTCCCCCCCCTCAACAGGCCCGGTTTCCAGGATATTCCAGCTTCAGCACTGGTGACTCAATCAGTGGCTCAGTCGAAGATTGAGCAACCTAGGCTGAAGCAGGGATATCCTTTAAACCTAACCTGTTAGGGGGGGCCTTGAGGACTTGAGTCACATGCGGGGGGAGGGGACACACGGGGGGGGAACGGTCACACACGGGGGGAGGGGGAATGGTCACACGGGGGGAGGGGGAACGGTCACACGCGGGGGTAGGAGGGGAACGGTCACACGCAGGGGGGAGGGGAACGGTCACATGCGGGGGGAGGGGAACGGTCACACGTGGGGGGGAGGGGAACGGTCACACGCGGGGGGGAGGAGAACGGTCACACGCGGGGGGAGGGGAACGGTCACGCGGGGGGAGGGGAACGGTCACACGCGGGGGGGAAGGGGAACGGTCACACGCGGGGGGGAAGGGGAACGGTCACACGCGGGGGGGAAGGGGAACGGTCACACGCGGGGGGGAAGGGGAACGGTCACACGCGGGGGGGAAGGGGAACGGTCACACGCGGGGGGGAAGGGGAGCGGTCACACGCGGGGGGGAAGGGGAACGGTCACACGCGGGGGGGAAGGGGAACGGTCACACGCGGGGGGGAAGGGGAACGGTCACACGCGGGGGGGAAGGGGAGCGGTCACACGCGGGGGGGAAGGGGAACGGTTACACGCGGGGCACATCTGGCACCTGAGATAAGATAGAGTAGATGAGTAAGGGCGGGTAAACCTTACCAGAAGGGACATGAGGAATTTATGGAGGTAGACGATCTGAATGCAGCCGACTCGGAGGGACACCTTCCCGTCCACCTTGGACACGTCCTTGTAGGCCTCGCCCTGAGTGGCCTCGGGATACAGAATCAAGTTGAAGTTGAAAACTTCCTCCCCCTTCATGGACACAGCCTGGGGAAAGCAAGACGGCAGAGCAATGAGGCGGTGTATTCACCGGATTATGTGACACGGTTAGAGAGTCAAACCGGAGAGCACGAGGAGTCAACACAAAGGGGACATCCAGCCGTCTCCACCGAGACACCCACATGTTTCTTCTGTAAACCCCGAGCTATGTTTGTGCCGCAGAATTGCCCCCACTTGAGACATATGCCCCACGGCGGGCTGAATGTAACATACATTGTGCACATGTAAAAGCCATGCACACGCCAATGTATGTTAATAATACAGGGAGTGGTTCTATATACTGCTACAGGGGTGGCCAACTCCAGTCTTCAAGGGCCAGGTATTGGGGATATCCCTGCTTCAGCACAGGGGGGCTCAGTGTCTCAGCCTGTGCTGAAGCAAGGATATCCTGAAAAGCCAACCTGTTGGAGGCCCTGGAGGACAGGCGTTGACCACCCCTGCTCTTCCACGAAGACTTAGAGGTGATCGGCATTGTACACAATAAAAGCATGGCCCCACCTGGCAGGCAAGGTGTTAAACCCCTAAACGTGGTCGGAGACATGGCAACAAAACGCAGCTTGGTAACTGGATTTGGCATCACCAGCACACCTCAAGTGGAACGTCTGTGCCCCCCCCCCCCCCCCCCCCCCCGAAGTGCTCTCGGGCTCTGCCCGCGGTTACACACAGATTCCATGCGTGGTACCTTCTTATAGATGGTTTGTGGATTCACGTCGTTGATGACCACATCCTTCAGCCGGGCAAACGCTTGCACCTGGTTGGGCTGCAGGAAAACAGAAGAGTCCAGACCTGCCGGGAAGAGGCGAGGAGACGTCACTGAAGCAACACGTGAGCAGAAGAACACAGGGCGGTCCGGTTATTTAGGATTCGTGTCGGAGAGCCGACGTGAGCGGACGCAGAGGAGAAACAATGTCCGTGGCAGCAGCAGTGACAAAGCGAGTTACATGGAGGTGACACACGGCTTACAGCGCACGTCCTGCCAGTGACAAAGCGAGTTACATGGAGGTGACACTGAGCTTACAGCGCACGTCCTGCCAGTGACAAAGCGAGTTACATGGAGGTGACACTGAGCTTACAGCGCACGTCCTGCCAGTGACAAAGCGAGTTACATGGAGGTGACACTGAGCTTACAGCGCACGTCCTGCCAGTGACAAAGCGAGTTACATGGAGGTGACACACGGCTTACAGCGCACGTCCTGCCAGTGACAAAGCGAGTTACATGGAGGTGACACTGAGCTTACAGCGCACGTCCTGCCAGTGACAAAGTGAGTTACATGGAGGGGACACTGAGCTTACAGCGCACGTCCTGCCAGTGACAAAGCGAGTTACATGGAGGTGACACTGAGCTTACAGCGCACGTCCTGCCAGTGACAAAGCGAGTTACATGGAGGTGACACTGAGCTTACAGCGCACGTCCTGCCAGTGACAAAGCGAGTTACATGGAGGTGACACTGAGCTTACAGCGCACGTCCTGCCAGTGACAAAGCGAGTTACATGGAGGTGACACACGGCTTTACAGCGCACGTCCTGCCAGTGACAAAGCGAGTTACATGGAGGTGACACACGGCTTACAGCGCACGTCCTGCCAGTGACAAAGCGAGTTACATGGAGGTGACACTGAGCTTACAGCGCACGTCCTGCCAGTGACAAAGCGAGTTACATGGAGGTGACACTGAGCTTACAGCGCACGTCCTGCCAGTGACAAAGCGAGTTACATGGAGGTGACACTGAGCTTACAGCGCACGTCCTGCCAGTGACAAAGCGAGTTACATGGAGGTGACACACGGCTTTACAGCGCACGTCCTGCCAGTGACAAAGCGAGTTACATGGAGGTGACACACGGCTTACAGCGCACGTCCTGCCAGTGACAAAGCGAGTTACATGGAGGTGACACTGAGCTTACAGCGCACGTCCTGCCAGTGACAAAGCGAGTTACATGGAGGTGACACTGAGCTTACAGCGCACGTCCTGCCAGTGACAAAGCGAGTTACATGGAGGTGACACTGAGCTTACAGCGCACGTCCTGCCAGTGACAAAGCGAGTTACATGGAGGTGACACACGGCTTACAGCGCACGTCCTGCCAGTGACAAAGCGAGTTACATGGAGGTGACACACGGCTTACAGCGCACGTCCTGCCAGTGACAAAGCGAGTTACATGGAGGTGACACTGAGCTTACAGCGCACGTCCTGCCAGTGACAAAGCGAGTTACATGGAGGTGACACTGAGCTTACAGCGCACGTCCTGCCAGTGACAAAGCGAGTTACATGGAGGTGACACTGAGCTTACAGCGCACGTCCTGCCAGTGACAAAGCGAGTTACATGGAGGTGACACACGGCTTACAGCGCACGTCCTGCCAGTGACAAAGCGAGTTACATGGAGGTGACCGGAGCTTACAGCGCACGTCCTGCCAGTGACAAAGCGAGTTACATGGAGGTGACACTGAGCTTACAGCGCACGTCCTGCCAGTGACAAAGCGAGTTACATGGAGGTGACACACGGCTTACAGCGCACGTCCTGCCAGTGACAAAGCGAGTTACATGGAGGTGACACTGAGCTTACAGCGCACGTCCTGCCAGTGACAAAGCGAGTTACATGGAGGTGACACTGAACTTACAGCGCACGTCCTGCCAGTGAGAAAGCGAGTTACATGGAGGTGACACTGAGCTTACAGCGCACGTCCTGCCAGTGACAAAGCGAGTTACATGGAGGTGACACACGGCTTACAGCGCACGTCCTGCCAGTGACAAAGCGAGTTACATGGAGGTGACACACGGCTTACAGCGCACGTCCTGCCAGTGACAAAGCGAGTTACATGGAGGTGACACTGAGCTTACAGCGCACGTCCTGCCAGTGACAAAGCGAGTTACATGGAGGTGACACTGAGCTTACAGCGCACGTCCTGCCAGTGACAAAGCGAGTTACATGGAGGTGACACTGAGCTTACAGCGCACGTCCTGCCAGTGACAAAGCGAGTTACATGGAGGTGACACTGAGCTTACAGCGCACGTCCTGCCAGTGACAAAGCGAGTTACATGGAGGTGACACACGGCTTACAGCGCACGTCCTGCCAGTGACAAAGCGAGTTACATGGAGGTGACACTGAGCTTACAGCGCACGTCCTGCCAGTGACAAAGCGAGTTACATGGAGGTGACACTGAGCTTACAGCGCATGTCCTGCCAGTGACAAAGCGAGTTACATGGAGGTGACACTGAGCTTACAGCGCACGTCCTGCCAGTGACAAAGCGAGTTACATGGAGGTGACACTGAGCTTACAGCGCACGTCCTGCCAGTGACAAAGCGAGTTACATGGAGGTGACACTGAGCTTACAGCGCACGTCCTGCCAGTGACAAAGCGAGTTACATGGAGGTGACACTGAGCTTACAGCGCACGTCCTGCCAGTGACAAAGCGAGTTACATGGAGGTGACACTGAGCTTACAGCGCACGTCCTGCGAGTGACAAAGCGAGTTACATGGAGGTGACACTGAGCTTACAGCGCACGTCCTGCCAGTGACAAAGCGAGTTACATGGAGGTGACACTGAGCTTACAGCGCACGTCCTGCCAGTGACAAAGCGAGTTACATGGAGGTGACACACGGCTTACAGCGCACGTCCTGCCAGTGACAAAGCGAGTTACATGGAGGTGACACTGAGCTTACAGCGCACGTCCTGCCAGTGACAAAGCGAGTTACATGGAGGTGACCGGAGCTTACAGCGCACGTCCTGCCAGTGACAAAGCGAGTTACATGGAGGTGACACTGAGCTTACAGCGCACGTCCTGCCAGTGACAAAGCGAGTTACATGGAGGTGACACTGAGCTTACAGCGCACGTCCTGCCAGTGACAAAGCGAGTTACATGGAGGTGACACTGAGCTTACAGCGCACGTCCTGCCAGTGACAAAGCGAGTTACATGGAGGTGACACACGGCTTACAGCGCACGTCCTGCCAGTGACAAAGCGAGTTACATGGAGGTGACACTGAGCTTACAGCGCACGTCCTGCCAGTGACAAAGCGAGTTACATGGAGGTGATACTGAGCTTACAGCGCACGTCCTGCCAGTGACAAAGCGAGTTACATGGAGGTGACACACGGCTTACAGCGCACGTCCTGCCAGTGACAAAGCGAGTTACATGGAGGTGACACTGAGCTTACAGCGCACGTCCTGCCAGTGACAAAGCTTCCTCTCGTTCCTGGGCCTCTCGTAAAGAATTCTGGCTCCCTATTCAATATTGCAATAAGCAGGGTAACGCAGAGTTAACAAGGCATACACTTCCCTTTAAAGAGGCAATCTAAGCAACTTGGATAAAATCCAACTTTTTTTCCTTTTAATCTTTGCAGCCTCTGATTACCATTATTGAAAACTAATTAGCTAAGCTGCCGATCGATTGGTTCTCCCGGGATCGGTCAGCAAAGATCATGCTTCCATGGGTTCACTAAATGGCCGCCTTTCAGTTTCAATCAATCCTTCAGTCAGTGTAACTCAGCAGCTACAATGTATCCTGATATTACTAAGGTAACCTTTTCTATTGTTGCAGTTTGCAGCTCAAACTGATGGGAACATTGGCAACACATTATCACAAACAGGAAAGTGTTACAAAGATCTTGCACTGCTGGGGAGGTGGCTAAACATGCTATAGAAACAAAGGATGCTCAGTGTATTAAAGCTTATTAAAAATGCCATGGAGTTGAATTGTAATATAAAAAAGGTAGTAAGTATTATCTAATACTACAGAACGGATTGAGTGAAACACACACGTAGGGTATTGCGGGACTGCCCCTTTAAGTGACAGCATGTTTTAAAGCAGCAGTTCGCCAACAGGCCAGATATTCGGGATATCCCAGCTTCAGCACAGGTGGCTCAATCAGTGGCTCAGTCAAAGACTAGGCCGCTTGTGCTGAAGCAGGGACTGCTTGAGCCACCTGTGCTGAAGCAGGGATATCCTCAACACCTGATCTGTTGGTGGCCCTTGAAGACTGGAGTGGGCCGCCCCTGCCTTATACTGAGGCTCCTGGGTAACTTCGCACCGCACATTCTGCGCCCGCTCGTGTAGAATAAGCTTTATTTAACCGCTCTGCAGCTGTGGCGTTAACGCTCCCAATATAGAAGCGGGACTCCTCTTATTCCTGCCGCCCGTTGCTCTGAGAAGGGGTGCGGACGGGAGGGGGGGGAGGATGAGGGGGGAAGCGGAGCTGGCGCACCCTGTATCTTGATTTCGGCGATGTGCTGCTTGTCGTCCCACACGTTCACACTGAAGGCGTCCAGCTTGGCAAACAGCTTGAAGTCGAACCTGTCCTTATCTCTGGAGACCTTGGTGGCTGTGGAGAAGAGGAGAGAACATGCTGACCAATCCTTCTGACCCCGTGCCCTGCTTCTCCGAGGCCTCTGCAAGCTGAATAGTAAGGGGGCAGGGTGGGGATCTACATGGTGAGGGGGCAGGGTGGGGGTCTGCATGGTGAGGGGGCAGGGTGGGGGTCTGCATGGTGAGGGGGAAGGGTGGGGGTCTGCATGGTGAGGGGGCAGGGTGGGGGTCTGCATGGTGAGGGGGCAGGGTGGGGGTCTGCATGGTGAGGGGGTAGGGTGGGGGTCTGCATGGTAAGGGGGCAGGGTGGGGGTCTGCATGGTGAGGGGGCAGGGTGGGGGTCTGCATGGTAAGGGGGCAGGGTGGGGGTCTGCATGGTAAGGGGGCAGGGTGGGGGTCTGCGCATGGTGAGGGGGCAGGGTGGGGGTCTGCATGGTTAGGGGGCAGGGTGGGGGTCTGCATGGTAAGGGGGCAGGGTGGGGGTCTGCGCATGGTGAGGGGGCAGGGTGGGGGTCTGCATGGTTAGGGGGCAGGGTGGGGGTCTTGCACACGCACACGGGGGGAACCAGATCCCGGCTGCTCTGTTCTCACAGTACATGGGCGGGACGACTCACTTTCGGTTTGACTCTAAAGAGCCTTACATTAAAGAGGCACCCCAAGCGGGCGACTTTGTGAAACTTGGCATTGAAGCAGGGTGTCTCTGGAGCTGAACCCCGTTAATTTCAGCTCCGGGGACCCCCTGCTTACGGAGATACTTAGCTCAGTAGGGGGCGCTGGTAGCTGCTCCGCTCGGCTAGCAGGGATCACATAATGACGGAGGTCCAAAGCTTCAGAAGCGCCCCCAACAGAGCTAAGTATGTCTGAAAGCGGGGGGCCCCCGGGGCTGAAATAACGGGGTTCATCTCCGGAGACCCCCTGCTTCAACCCTGTGCTAAAAAAAAAACAAGTTAGAATCGCCCGCTTGGAAAGCTTTTTTAATTGTGATCCAATTAAATCCAATAATGACAAAGGGACTGGTTCTGGGCACTCTGCAACAGGGGCGGCCCACTCCAGTCCCCAAGGGCCACCAACAGGTCAGGCGTTCAGGATATTCCAGCTTCAGCACAGGTGGCTCAATCGGTGGATCAGTCGAAGTCTGAGCCAGCTGTGCTGAAGCAGTGACTGATTGAGCCAGCTGTGCTGAAGCTGGGATATCCTGAAAACCAGACCTGTTGGTGGCCCTTGAGGACTGGAGTTGCCGCCCCCCCCCCTGCTGCTCTGCTAGGAAGAGTTCAAGGAGATCAGCATTATACATATCAAAAGCATGACCCGTCTGGCAGGGAATGAGTTAACTGACTAAAAGTGGCAGGAAACATGGTAAAAACGCAGCTTTTTAACTTTATATCATCGGTACACCTTACGTGGGAAAGTCTGTGGCTCTGTGAGGGTTAAACAGAAAAAGCCCACAGTCTCTGCAGAACCTTATCGCCAATCCAGAAGTGGAGCGATGAGGCTTAATATAGCGCTGCCGCCTATTACAGCTCTGCCGCCTATTACAGCTCTGCCGCCTATTACAGCGCTGCCGTCTATTACAGCGCTGCCGTCTATTACAGCTCTGCCGCCTATTACAGCGCTGCCGCCTATTACAGCGCTGCCGCCTATTACAGCTCTGCCGTCTATTACAGCTCTGCCGCCTATTACAGCGCTGCCGTCTATTACAGCCCTGCCGCCTATTACAGCGCTGCCGCCTATTACAGCGCTGCCGTCTATTACAGCGCTGCCGCCTATTACAGCGCTGCCGTCTATTACAGCGCTGCCGCCTATTACAGCGCTGCCGCCTATTACAGCCCTGCCGTCTATCGCAGCGCTGCCGCCTATCGCAGCCCTGCCGCCTATTACAGCGCTGCCGCCTATTACAGCGCTGCCGTCTATTACAGCGCTGCCGCCTATTACAGCGCTGCCGTCTATTACAGCGCTGCCGTCTATTACAGCTCTGCCGCCTATTACAGCGCTGCCGTCTATTACAGCGCTGCCGCCTATTACAGCGCTGCCGTCTATTACAGCGCTGCCGTCTATTACAGCCCTGCCGCCTATTACAGCGCTGCCGCCTATTACAGCCCTGCCGCCTATTACAGCGCTGCCGCCTATTACAGCGCTGCCGCCTATTACAGCCCTGCCGCCTATTACAGCGCTGCCGTCTATTACAGCCCTGCCGCCTATTACAGCGCTGCCGCCTATTACAGCGCTGCCGTCTATTACAGCGCTGCCGCCTATTACAGCGCTGCCGTCTATTACAGCGCTGCCGCCTATTACAGCGCTGCCGCCTATTACAGCCCTGCCGTCTATCGCAGCGCTGCCGCCTATCGCAGCCCTGCCGCCTATTACAGCGCTGCCGCCTATTACAGCGCTGCCGTCTATTACAGCGCTGCCGCCTATTACAGCGCTGCCGTCTATTACAGCGCTGCCGTCTATTACAGCTCTGCCGCCTATTACAGCGCTGCCGTCTATTACAGCGCTGCCGCCTATTACAGCGCTGCCGCCTATTACAGCGCTGCCGCCTATTACAGCGCTGCCGCCTATTACAGCGCTGCCGCCTATTACAGCCCTGCCGCCTATTACAGCGCTGCCGTCTATTACAGCCCTGCCGCCTATTACAGCGCTGCCGCCTATTACAGCGCTGCCGCCTATCGCAGCCCTGCCGCCTATTACAGCGCTGCCGCCTATTACAGCGCTGCCGTCTATTACAGCGCTGCCGCCTATTACAGCGCTGCCGTCTATTACAGCTCTGCCGCCTATTACAGCGCTGCCGCCTATTACAGCGCTGCCGCCTATTACAGCGCTGCCGCCTATTACAGCCCTGCCGCCTATTACAGCGCTGCCGTCTATTACAGCCCTGCCGCCTATTACAGCGCTGCCGCCTATTGCAGCGCTGCCGCCTATCGCAGCCCTGCCGCCTATTACAGCGCTGCCGCCTATTACAGCGCTGCCGTCTATTACAGCGCTGCCGCCTATTACAGCGCTGCCGTCTATTACAGCTCTGCCGCCTATTACAGCGCTGCCGTCTATTACAGCGCTGCCGCCTATTACAGCGCTGCCGTCTATTACAGCGCTGCCGCCTATTACAGCGCTGCCGTCTATTACAGCGCTGCCGTCTATTACAGCTCTGCCGCCTATTACAGCGCTGCCGTCTATTACAGCGCTGCCGCCTATTACAGCGCTGCCGTCTATTACAGCGCTGCCGTCTATTACAGCCCTGCCGCCTATTACAGCGCTGCCGCCTATTACAGCGCTGCCGCCTATTACAGCGCTGCCGCCTATTACAGCGCTGCCGTCTATTACAGCGCTGCCGTCTATTACAGCGCTGCCGCCTATTACAGCGCTGCCGTCTATTACAGCGCTGCCGTCTATTACAGCCCTGCCGCCTATTACAGCGCTGCCGCCTATTACAGCGCTGCCGCCTATTACAGCGCTGCCGTCTATTACAGCGCTGCCGTCTATTACAGCCCTGCCGTCTATTACAGCGCTGCCGCCTATTACAGCGCTGCCGTCTATTACAGCGCTGCCGTCTATTACAGCGCTGCCGCCTATTACAGCGCTGCCGCCTATTACAGCGCTGCCCTCTATTACAGCGCTGCCGCCTATTACAGCGCTGCCGTCTATTACAGCGCTGCCGCCTATTACAGCGCTGCCGCCTATTACAGCGCTGCCGCCTATTACAGCGCTGCCGTCTATTACAGCGCTGCCGCCTATTACAGCGCTGCCGTCTATTACAGCGCTGCCGTCTATTACAGCGCTGCCGTCTATTACAGCGCTGCCGCCTATTACAGCGCTGCCGCCTATTACAGCGCTGCCGTCTATTACAGCGCTGCCGCCTATTACAGCGCTGCCGTCTATTACAGCTCTGCCGCCTATTACAGCGCTGCCGTCTATTACAGCGCTGCCGCCTATTACAGCGCTGCCGTCTATTACAGCTCTGCCGCCTATTACAGCGCTGCCGTCTATTACAGCGCTGCCGCCTATTACAGCGCTGCCGTCTATTACAGCTCTGCCGCCTATTACAGCGCTGCCGCCTATTACAGCGCTGCCGCCTATTACAGCGCTGCCGTCTATTACAGCGCTGCCGCCTATTACAGCGCTGCCGTCTATTACAGCTCTGCCGCCTATCACAGCGCTGCCGCCTATTACAGCGCTGCCGTCTATTACAGCGCTGCCGCCTATTACAGCGCTGCCCTCTATTACAGCGCTGCCGCCTATTACAGCGCTGCCGCCTATTACAGCGCTGCCCTCTATTACAGCGCTGCCGCCTATTACAGCGCTGCCGTCTATTACAGCGCTGCCGCCTATTACAGCGCTGCCGCCTATTACAGCGCTGCCGCCTATTACAGCGCTGCCGTCTATTACAGCGCTGCCGCCTATTACAGCGCTGCCGTCTATTACAGCGCTGCCGTCTATTACAGCGCTGCCGTCTATTACAGCGCTGCCGCCTATTACAGCGCTGCCGCCTATTACAGCGCTGCCGTCTATTACAGCGCTGCCGCCTATTACAGCGCTGCCCTCTATTACAGCGCTGCCGTCTATTACAGCGCTGCCGTCTATTACAGCGCTGCCGCCTATTACAGCGCTGCCGCCTATTACAGCGCTGCCCTCTATTACAGCGCTGCCGTCTATTACAGCGCTGCCGTCTATTACAGCGCTGCCCTCTATTACAGCGCTGCCGCCTATTACAGCGCTGCCGCCTATTACAGCGCTGCCGCCTATTACAGCGCTGCCGCCTATTACAGCGCTGCCGTCTATTACAGCGCTGCCGTCTATTACAGCGCTGCCGTCTATTACAGCGCTGCCGCCTATTACAGCGCTGCCGCCTATTACAGCGCTGCCGCCTATTACAGCGCTGCCGCCTATTACAGCGCTGCCGCCTATTACAGCGCTGCCGTCTATTACAGCGCTGCCGTCTATTACAGCGCTGCCGCCTATTACAGCGCTGCCGTCTATCACAGCGCTGCCGTCTATTACAGCGCTGCCGCCTATTACAGCGCTGCCGCCTATTACAGCGCTGCCGTCTATTACAGCCCTGCCGTCTATTACAGCGCTGCCGTCTATCACAGCCCTGCCGTCTATCACAGCGCTGCCGTCTATCACAGCGCTGCCGCCTATTACAGCGCTGCCGTCTATTACAGCGCTGCCGCCTATTACAGCGCTGCCGCCTATCACAGCCCTGCCGTCTATCACAGCCCTGCCGTCTATTACAGCCCTGCCGCCTATTACAGCGCTGCCGTCTATTACAGCGCTGCCCTCTATTACAGCGCTGCCGCCTATTACAGCGCTGCCGCCTATTACAGCGCTGCCGCCTATTACAGCGCTGCCGCCTATTACAGCGCTGCCGTCTATTACAGCGCTGCCGTCTATTACAGCGCTGCCGTCTATTACAGCGCTGCCGCCTATTACAGCGCTGCCGCCTATTACAGCGCTGCCGCCTATTACAGCGCTGCCGCCTATTACAGCGCTGCCGCCTATTACAGCGCTGCCGTCTATTACAGCGCTGCCGTCTATTACAGCGCTGCCGCCTATTACAGCGCTGCCGTCTATCACAGCGCTGCCGTCTATTACAGCGCTGCCGCCTATTACAGCGCTGCCGCCTATTACAGCGCTGCCGTCTATTACAGCCCTGCCGTCTATTACAGCGCTGCCGTCTATCACAGCCCTGCCGTCTATCACAGCGCTGCCGTCTATCACAGCGCTGCCGCCTATTACAGCGCTGCCGTCTATTACAGCGCTGCCGCCTATTACAGCGCTGCCGTCTATCACAGCCCTGCCGTCTATCACAGCCCTGCCGTCTATTACAGCCCTGCCGCCTATTACAGCGCTGCCGCCTATTACAGCGCTGCCGCCTATTACAGCGCTGCCGCCTATTACAGCGCTGCCGTCTATTACAGCTCTGCCGCCTATTACAGCGCTGCCGTCTATTACAGCGCTGCCGCCTATTACAGCGCTGCCGCCTATTACAGCGCTGCCGTCTATTACAGCCCTGACGTCTATTACAGCGCCGCCGCCTATTACAGCGCTGCCGTCTATTACAGCCCTGACGTCTATTACAGCCCTGCCGCCTATTACAGCGCTGCCGTCTATTACAGCGCTGCCGCCTATTACAGCGCTGCCGTCTATTACAGCCCTGCCGCCTATTACAGCGCTGCCGCCTATTACAGCGCTGCCGCCTATTACAGCGCTGCCGTCTATTACAGCGCTGCCGTCTATTACAGCGCTGCCGTCTATTACAGCCCTGCCCTCTATTACAGCCCTGCCGCCTATTACAGCGCTGCCGTCTATTACAGCGCTGCCGCCTATTACAGCGCTGCCGCCTATTACAGCGCTGCCGCCTATTACAGCGCTGCCGTCTATTACAGCGCTGCCGTCTATTACAGCCCTGCCGTCTATTACAGCGCTGCCGCCTATTACAGCGCTGCCGTCTATTACAGCGCTGCCGTCTATTACAGCGCTGCCGTCTATTACAGCGCTGCCGCCTATTACAGCGCTGCCGCCTATTACAGCGCTGCCCTCTATTACAGCGCTGCCGCCTATTACAGCGCTGCCGTCTATTACAGCGCTGCCGCCTATTACAGCGCTGCCGCCTATTACAGCGCTGCCGCCTATTACAGCGCTGCCGTCTATTACAGCGCTGCCGCCTATTACAGCGCTGCCGTCTATTACAGCGCTGCCGTCTATTACAGCGCTGCCGTCTATTACAGCGCTGCCGCCTATTACAGCGCTGCCGCCTATTACAGCGCTGCCGTCTATTACAGCGCTGCCGCCTATTACAGCGCTGCCGTCTATTACAGCGCTGCCGTCTATTACAGCGCTGCCGCCTATTACAGCGCTGCCGCCTATTACAGCGCTGCCCTCTATTACAGCGCTGCCGCCTATTACAGCGCTGCCGTCTATTACAGCGCTGCCGCCTATTACAGCGCTGCCGCCTATTACAGCGCTGCCGCCTATTACAGCGCTGCCGTCTATTACAGCGCTGCCGTCTATTACAGCGCTGCCGCCTATTACAGCGCTGCCGCCTATTACAGCGCTGCCGCCTATTACAGCGCTGCCGCCTATTACAGCGCTGCCGCCTATTACAGCGCTGCCGTCTATTACAGCGCTGCCGTCTATTACAGCGCTGCCGCCTATTACAGCGCTGCCATCTATCACAGCGCTGCCGTCTATTACAGCGCTGCCGCCTATTACAGCGCTGCCATCTATCACAGCGCTGCCGTCTATTACAGCGCTGCCGCCTATTACAGCGCTGCCGCCTATTACAGCGCTGCCGTCTATTACAGCCCTGCCGTCTATTACAGCGCTGCCGTCTATCACAGCGCTGCCGTCTATCACAGCGCTGCCGTCTATCACAGCGCTGCCGCCTATTACAGCGCTGCCGCCTATTACAGCGCTGCCGTCTATTACAGCGCTGCCGTCTATTACAGCGCTGCCGTCTATTACAGCGCTGCCGTCTATTACAGCGCTGCCGCCTATTACAGCGCTGCCGCCTATTACAGCGCTGCCGCCTATTACAGCGCTGCCGCCTATTACAGCGCTGCCCTCTATTACAGCGCTGCCCTCTATTACAGCGCTGCCCTCTATTACAGCGCTGCCGCCTATTACAGCGCTGTTGCCTATTACAGCGCTGCCGCCTATTACAGCGCTGCCGTCTATTACAGCGCTGCCGCCTATTACAGCGCTGCCGCCTATTACAGCGCTGCCGCCTATTACAGCGCTGCCGCCTATTACAGCGCTGCCGTCTATTACAGCTCTGCCGTCTATTACAGCTCTGCCGCCTATTACAGCGCTGCCGCCTATTACAGCTCTGCCGCCTATTACAGCTCTGCCGCCTATTACAGCGCTGCCGCCTATTACAGCGCTGCCGCCTATTACAGCGCTGCCGCCTATTACAGCGCTGCCGCCTATTACAGCGCTGCCGTCTATTACAGCTCTGCCGTCTATTACAGCTCTGCCGCCTATTACAGCGCTGCCGCCTATTACAGCTCTGCCGCCTATTACAGCGCTGCCGTCTATTACAGCTCTGCCGTCTATTACAGCTCTGCCGCCTATTACAGCGCTGCCGCCTATTACAGCGCTGCCGCCTATTACAGCGCTGCCGTCTATTACAGCTCTGCCGCCTATTACAGCTCTGCCGCCTATTACAGCGCTGCCGTCTATTACAGCTCTGCCGTCTATTACAGCTCTGCCGTCTATTACAGCTCTGCCGCCTATTACAGCGCTGCCGCCTATTACAGCGCTGCCGCCTATTACAGCGCTGCCGTCTATTACAGCTCTGCCGTCTATTACAGCTCTGCCGCCTATTACAGCGCTGCCGCCTATTACAGCGCTGCCGCCTATTACAGCGCTGCCGCCTATTACAGCGCTGCCGTCTATTACAGCTCTGCCGCCTATTACAGCGCTGCCGTCTATTACAGCGCTGCCGCCTATTACAGCGCTGCCGCCTATTACAGCGCTGCCGCCTATTACAGCGCTGCCGCCTATTACAGCCCTGCCGTCTATTACAGCGCTGCCGCCTATTACAGCGCTGCCGTCTATTACAGCGCTGCCGCCTATTACAGCGCTGCCGCCTATTACAGCGCTGCCGCCTATTACAGCGCTGCCGCCTATTACAGCGCTGCCGCCTATTACAGCGCTGCCGCCTATTACAGCGCTGCCGCCTATTACAGCGCTGCCGTCTATTACAGCGCTGCCGCCTATTACTGCCGCCTATTACAGCGCTGCCGTCTATTACAGCGCTGCCGCCTATTACTGCCGCCTATTACAGCGCTGCCGTCTATTACAGCGCTGCCGCCTATTACTGCCGCCTATTACAGCCCTGCCGCCTATTACAGCGCTGCCGCCTATTACAGCGCTGCCGCCTATTACAGCGCTGCCGCCTATTACAGCGCTGCCGCCTATTACAGCTCTGCCGCCTATTACAGCCCTGCCGCCTATTACAGCGCTGCCGCCTATTACAGCGCTGCCGCCTATTACAGCCCTGCCGCCTATTACAGCGCTGCCGCCTATTACAGCGCTGCCGTCTATTACAGCGCTGCCGCCTATTACAGCGCTGCCGTCTATTACAGCCCTGCCGCCTATTACAGCGCTGCCGCCTATTACAGCGCTGCCGCCTATTACAGCGCTGCCGTCTATTACAGCGCTGCCGCCTATTACAGCGCTGCCGCCTATTACAGCGCTGCCGTCTATTACAGCGCTGCCGCCTATTACAGCCCTGCCGCCTATTACAGCGCTGCCGCCTATTACAGCGCTGCCGCCTATTACAGCGCTGCCGCCTATTACAGCGCTGCCGCCTATTACAGCCCTGCCGCCTATTACAGCGCTGCCGTCTATTACAGCGCTGCCGCCTATTACAGCGCTGCCGCCTATTACAGCGCTGCCGCCTATTACAGCGCTGCCGTCTATTACAGCCCTGCCGTCTATTACAGCGCTGCCGCCTATTACTGCCGTCTATCACAGCGCTGCCGTCTATCACAGCGCTGCCGTCTATCACAGCGCTGCCGTCTATCACAGCGCTGCCGTCTATCACAGCGCTGCCGTCTATCACAGCGCTGCCGTCTATCACAGCGCTGCCGTCTATCACAGCGCCGCCGTCTATCACAGCGCCGCCGCCTATTACAGCGCCGCCGCCTATTACAGCGCCGCCGCCTATTACAGCGCCGCCGCCTATTACAGCGCCGCCGCCTATTACAGCCCTGACGCCTATTACAGCCCTGCCGCCTATTACAGCCCTGCCGCCTATTACAGCGCTGCCGTCTATTACAGCGCTGCCGCCTATTACAGCGCTGCCGCCTATTACAGCGCTGCCGCCTATTACAGCGCTGCCGCCTATTACAGCGCTGCCGCCTATTACAGCGCTGCCGCCTATTACAGCGCTGCCGTCTATTACAGCGCTGCCGCCTATTACAGCGCTGCCGCCTATTACAGCTCTGCCGCCTATTACAGCGCTGTCGCCTATTACAGCGCTGCCGTCTATTACAGCGCTGCCGTCTATTACAGCGCTGCCGTCTATTACAGCTCTGCCGTCTATTACAGCGCTGCCGCCTATTACAGCGCTGCCGTCTATTACAGCTCTGCCGTCTATTACAGCTCTGCCGCCTATTACAGCGCTGCCGCCTATTACAGCGCTGCCGCCTATTACAGCGCTGCCGTCTATCACAGCGCTGCCGCCTATCACAGCGCTGCCGCCTATTACAGCGCTGCCGCCTATTACAGCGCTGCCGCCTATTACAGCGCTGCCGTCTATTACAGCGCTGCCGCCTATTACAGCGCTGCCGCCTATTACAGCGCTGCCGTCTATTACAGCCCTGCCGCCTATTACAGCGCTGCCGCCTATTACAGCGCTGCCGTCTATTACAGCCCTGCCGTCTATTACAGCGCTGCCGCCTATTACTGCCGCCTATTACAGCGCTGCCGTCTATTACAGCGCTGCCGTCTATTACAGCGCTGCCGCCTATTACAGCGCTGCCGTCTATTACAGCGCTGCCGCCTATCACAGCGCTGCCGCCTATTACAGCGCTGCCGCCTATTACAGCGCTGCCGCCTATTACAGCGCTGCCGCCTATTACAGCGCTGCCGTCTATTACAGCTCTGCCGCCTATTACAGCGCTGCCGCCTATTACAGCGCTGCCGCCTATTACAGCGCTGCCGCCTATTACAGCCCTGCCGTCTATTACAGCGCTGCCGCCTATTACAGCCCTGCCGTCTATTACAGCGCTGCCGCCTATTACAGCGCTGCCGCCTATTACAGCCCTGCCGCCTATTACAGCGCTGCCGCCTATTACAGCGCTGCCGTCTATTACAGCTCTGCCGCCTATTGCAGCCCTGCCGTCTATTACAGCGCTGCCGCCTATTACAGCGCTGCCGCCTATTACAGCCCTGCCGCCTATTACAGCGCTGCCGCCTATTACAGCGCTGCCGTCTATTACAGCTCTGCCGCCTATTGCAGCGCTGCCGTCTATTACAGCTCTGCCGCCTATTGCAGCGCTGCCGTCTATTACAGCTCTGCCGCCTATTGCAGCGCTGCCGCCTATTGCAGCGCTGCCGCCTATTACAGCGCTGCCGCCTATTACAGCGCTGCCGTCTATTACAGCGCTGCCGTCTATTACAGCGCTGCCGTCTATTACAGCGCTGCCGTCTATTACAGCGCTGCCGTCTATTACAGCCCTGCCGTCTATTACAGCGCTGCCGCCTATTACAGCGCTGCCGCCTATTACAGCGCTGCCGTCTATTACAGCCCTGCCGTCTATTACAGCGCTGCCGTCTATTACAGCGCTGCCGTCTATTACAGCCCTGCCGCCTATTACAGCGCCGCCGCCTATTACAGCGCCGCCGTCTATTACAGCGCCGCCGCCTATTACAGCTCTGCCGTCTATTACAGCGCCGCCGCCTATTACAGCCCTGCCGTCTATTACAGCGCTGCCGCCTATTACAGCGCTGCCGTCTATTACAGCGCTGCCGCCTATTACAGCGCTGCCGCCTATTACAGCGCTGCCGCCTATTACAGCGCTGCCGCCTATTACAGCGCTGCCGCCTATTACAGCGCTGCCGCCTATTACATCTATTACAGCCCTGCCGCCTATTACAGCGCTGCCGCCTATTACAGCGCTGCCGTCTATCACAGCGCTGCCGTCTATTACAGCGCTGCCGCCTATTACAGCGCTGCCGCCTATTACAGCGCTGCCGTCTATTACAGCGCTGCCGCCTATTACAGCGCTGCCGCCTATTACAGCCCTGCCGCCTATTACAGCGCCGCCGCCTATTACAGCGCCGCCGCCTATTACAGCGCTGCCGCCTATTACAGCGCTGCCGCCTATTACAGCGCTGCCGTCTATTACAGCGCTGCCGTCTATTACAGCGCTGCCGTCTATTACAGCCCTGACGTCTATTACAGCCCTGCCGCCTATTACAGCGCTGCCGCCTATTACAGCGCTGCCGTCTATTACAGCGCTGCCGCCTATTACAGCGCTGCCGTCTATTACAGCCCTGCCGCCTATTACAGCGCTGCCGTCTATTACAGCCCTGCCGCCTATTACAGCGCTGCCGCCTATTACAGCGCTGCCGCCTATTACAGCGCTGCCGTCTATTACAGCGCTGCCGTCTATTACAGCGCTGCCGTCTATTACAGCCCTGCCCTCTATTACAGCCCTGCCGTCTATTACAGCGCTGCCGCCTATTACAGCGCTGCCGTCTATTACAGCCCTGCCGCCTATTACAGCGCTGCCGTCTATTACAGCGCTGCCGCCTATTACAGCGCTGCCGCCTATTACAGCGCTGCCGTCTATTACAGCCCTGCCGCCTATTACAGCGCTGCCGTCTATTACAGCGCTGCCGCCTATTACAGCGCTGCCGCCTATTACAGCGCTGCCGTCTATTACAGCCCTGCCGCCTATTACAGCGCTGCCGTCTATTACAGCGCTGCCGCCTATTACAGCGCTGCCGCCTATTACAGCCCTGCCGCCTATTACAGCGCTGCCGCCTATTACAGCGCTGCCGCCTATTACAGCGCTGCCTTCTATTACAGCGCTGCCCTCTATTACAGCCCTGCCGCCTATTACAGCGCTGCCGTCTATTACAGCGCTGCCGTCTATTACAGCGCTGCCGTCTATTACAGCGCTGCCGCCTATTACAGCGCTGCCCTCTATTACAGCGCTGCCCTCTATTACAGCGCTGCCGCCTATTACAGCGCTGTTGCCTATTACAGCGCTGCCGCCTATTACAGCGCTGCCGTCTATTACAGCGCTGCCGCCTATTACAGCGCTGCCGCCTATTACAGCGCTGCCGCCTATTACAGCGCTGCCGCCTATTACAGCCCTGCCGCCTATTACAGCGCTGCCGTCTATTACAGCGCTGCCGCCTATTACAGCGCTGCCGCCTATTACAGCGCTGCCGCCTATTACAGCGCTGCCGCCTATTACAGCGCTGCCGTCTATTACAGCGCTGCCGCCTATTACAGCGCTGCCGCCTATTACAGCCCTGCCGTCTATTACAGCGCTGCCGCCTATTACAGCGCTGCCGCCTATTACAGCGCTGCCGTCTATTACAGCGCTGCCGCCTATTACAGCCCTGCCGTCTATTACAGCGCTGCCGCCTATTACAGCGCTGCCGCCTATTACAGCGCTGCCGTCTATTACAGCGCTGCCGCCTATTACTGCCGCCTATTACAGCGCTGCCGTCTATTACAGCGCTGCCGCCTATTACTGCCGCCTATTACAGCGCTGCCGTCTATTACAGCGCTGCCGCCTATTACTGCCGCCTATTACAGCCCTGCCGCCTATTACAGCGCTGCCGCCTATTACAGCGCTGCCGTCTATTACAGCGCTGCCGCCTATTACAGCGCTGCCGTCTATTACAGCCCTGCCGCCTATTACAGCGCTGCCGCCTATTACAGCGCTGCCGCCTATTACAGCGCTGCCGTCTATTACAGCGCTGCCGCCTATTACAGCGCTGCCGCCTATTACAGCGCTGCCGCCTATTACAGCGCTGCCGTCTATTACAGCGCTGCCGCCTATTACAGCCCTGCCGCCTATTACAGCGCTGCCGCCTATTACAGCCCTGCCGCCTATTACAGCCCTGCCGCCTATTACAGCTCTGCCGCCTATTACAGCGCCGCCGCCTATTACAGCGCTGCCGTCTATTACAGCGCTGCCGTCTATTACAGCCCTGCCGCCTATTACAGCCCTGCCGCCTATTACAGCCCTGCCGCCTATTACAGCGCTGCCGCCTATTACAGCCCTGCCGCCTATTACAGCCCTGCCGCCTATTACAGCGCTGCCGTCTATTACAGCGCTGCCGCCTATTACAGCGCTGCCGCCTATTACAGCGCTGCCGCCTATTACAGCGCTGCCTTCTATTACAGCCCTGCCGTCTATTACAGCGCTGCCGCCTATTACTGCCGCCTATTACAGCGCTGCCGTCTATCACAGCGCTGCCGTCTATCACAGCGCTGCCGTCTATCACAGCGCTGCCGTCTATCACAGCGCCGCCGTCTATCACAGCGCCGCCGCCTATTACAGCGCCGCCGCCTATTACAGCGCCGCCGCCTATTACAGCGCCGCCGCCTATTACAGCCCTGACGCCTATTACAGCCCTGCCGCCTATTACAGCCCTGCCGCCTATTACAGCGCTGCCGTCTATTACAGCGCTGCCGCCTATTACAGCGCTGCCGCCTATTACAGCGCTGCCGCCTATTACAGCGCTGCCGCCTATTACAGCGCTGCCGCCTATTACAGCGCTGCCGTCTATTACAGCCCTGCCGCCTATTACAGCGCCTGCCGCCTATTACAGCGCTGCCGCCTATTACAGCGCTGCCGTCTATTACAGCGCTGCCGTCTATTACAGCCCTGACGTCTATTACAGCCCTGCCGCCTATTACAGCGCTGCCGCCTATTACAGCGCTGCCGTCTATTACAGCCCTGCCGCCTATTACAGCGCTGCCGTCTATTACAGCCCTGCCGCCTATTACAGCGCTGCCGCCTATTACAGCGCTGCCGCCTATTACAGCGCTGCCGTCTATTACAGCGCTGCCGTCTATTACAGCGCTGCCGTCTATTACAGCCCTGCCGCCTATTACAGCGCTGCCGTCTATTACAGCGCTGCCGCCTATTACAGCGCTGCCGTCTATTACAGCCCTGCCGCCTATTACAGCGCTGCCGTCTATTACAGCCCTGCCGCCTATTACAGCGCTGCCGTCTATTACAGCGCTGCCGCCTATTACAGCGCTGCCGCCTATTACAGCGCTGCCGTCTATTACAGCCCTGCCGCCTATTACAGCGCTGCCGTCTATTACAGCGCTGCCGCCTATTACAGCGCTGCCGCCTATTACAGCGCTGCCGTCTATTACAGCCCTGCCGCCTATTACAGCGCTGCCGTCTATTACAGCGCTGCCGCCTATTACAGCGCTGCCGCCTATTACAGCCCTGCCGCCTATTACAGCGCTGCCGCCTATTACAGCGCTGCCGCCTATTACAGCGCTGCCTTCTATTACAGCGCTGCCCTCTATTACAGCCCTGCCGCCTATTACAGCGCTGCCGTCTATTACAGCGCTGCCGTCTATTACAGCGCTGCCGTCTATTACAGCGCTGCCGCCTATTACAGCGCTGCCCTCTATTACAGCGCTGCCCTCTATTACAGCGCTGCCCTCTATTACAGCGCTGCCGCCTATTACAGCGCTGTTGCCTATTACAGCGCTGCCGCCTATTACAGCGCTGCCGTCTATTACAGCGCTGCCGCCTATTACAGCGCTGCCGCCTATTACAGCGCTGCCGCCTATTACAGCGCTGCCGCCTATTACAGCCCTGCCGTCTATTACAGCGCTGCCGTCTATTACAGCGCTGCCGCCTATTACAGCGCTGCCGCCTATTACAGCGCTGCCGCCTATTACAGCGCTGCCGCCTATTACAGCCCTGCCGCCTATTACAGCGCTGCCGTCTATTACAGCGCTGCCGCCTATTACAGCGCTGCCGCCTATTACAGCGCTGCCGCCTATTACAGCGCTGCCGCCTATTACAGCGCTGCCGCCTATTACAGCGCTGCCGTCTATTACAGCGCTGCCGCCTATTACAGCGCTGCCGCCTATTACAGCGCTGCCGTCTATTACAGCGCTGCCGCCTATTACAGCGCTGCCGCCTATTACAGCGCTGCCGCCTATTACAGCCCTGCCGCCTATTACAGCGCCGCCGCCTATTACAGCGCCGCCGCCTATTACAGCGCCGCCGCCTATTACAGCGCTGCCGCCTATTACAGCGCTGCCGTCTATTACAGCGCTGCCGTCTATTACAGCGCTGCCGTCTATTACAGCCCTGACGTCTATTACAGCCCTGCCGCCTATTACAGCGCTGCCGCCTATTACAGCGCTGCCGTCTATTACAGCGCTGCCGCCTATTACAGCGCTGCCGTCTATTACAGCCCTGCCGCCTATTACAGCGCTGCCGTCTATTACAGCCCTGCCGCCTATTACAGCGCTGCCGCCTATTACAGCGCTGCCGCCTATTACAGCCCTGCCGCCTATTACAGCGCCGCCGCCTATTACAGCGCTGCCGCCTATTACAGCCCTGCCGCCTATTACAGCGCCGCCGCCTATTACAGCCCTGCCGCCTATTACAGCGCCGCCGCCTATTGCAGCGCTGCCGCCTATTACAGCGCTGCCGTCTATTACAGCGCTGCCGTCTATTACAGCGCTGCCGTCTATTACAGCCCTGCCCTCTATTACAGCCCTGCCGTCTATTACAGCGCTGCCGCCTATTACAGCGCTGCCGTCTATTACAGCCCTGCCGCCTATTACAGCGCTGCCGTCTATTACAGCGCTGCCGCCTATTACAGCGCTGCCGCCTATTACAGCGCTGCCGTCTATTACAGCCCTGCCGCCTATTACAGCGCTGCCGTCTATTACAGCGCTGCCGCCTATTACAGCGCTGCCGCCTATTACAGCGCTGCCGTCTATTACAGCCCTGCCGCCTATTACAGCGCTGCCGTCTATTACAGCGCTGCCGCCTATTACAGCGCTGCCGCCTATTACAGCCCTGCCGCCTATTACAGCGCTGCCGCCTATTACAGCGCTGCCTTCTATTACAGCGCTGCCCTCTATTACAGCCCTGCCGCCTATTACAGCGCTGCCGTCTATTACAGCGCTGCCGTCTATTACAGCGCTGCCGTCTATTACAGCGCTGCCGCCTATTACAGCGCTGCCCTCTATTACAGCGCTGCCCTCTATTACAGCGCTGCCCTCTATTACAGCGCTGCCGCCTATTACAGCGCTGTTGCCTATTACAGCGCTGCCGCCTATTACAGCGCTGCCGTCTATTACAGCGCTGCCGCCTATTACAGCGCTGCCGCCTATTACAGCGCTGCCGCCTATTACAGCGCTGCCGCCTATTACAGCCCTGCCGTCTATTACAGCGCTGCCGTCTATTACAGCGCTGCCGCCTATTACAGCGCTGCCGCCTATTACAGCGCTGCCGCCTATTACAGCGCTGCCGCCTATTACAGCGCTGCCGTCTATTACAGCTCTGCCGCCTATTACAGCGCTGCCGTCTATTACAGCGCTGCCGCCTATTACAGCGCTGCCGCCTATTACAGCGCTGCCGCCTATTACAGCCCTGCCGTCTATTACAGCGCTGCCGCCTATTACAGCGCTGCCGCCTATTACAGCGCTGCCGTCTATTACAGCGCTGCCGCCTATTACAGCCCTGCCGTCTATTACAGCGCTGCCGCCTATTACAGCGCTGCCGCCTATTACAGCGCTGCCGTCTATTACAGCGCTGCCGCCTATTACTGCCGCCTATTACAGCGCTGCCGTCTATTACAGCGCTGCCGCCTATTACTGCCGCCTATTACAGCGCTGCCGTCTATTACAGCCCTGCCGCCTATTACAGCGCTGCCGCCTATTACAGCGCTGCCGTCTATTACAGCGCTGCCGCCTATTACAGCGCTGCCGTCTATTACAGCCCTGCCGCCTATTACAGCGCTGCCGCCTATTACAGCGCTGCCGCCTATTACAGCGCTGCCGTCTATTACAGCGCTGCCGCCTATTACAGCGCTGCCGCCTATTACAGCGCTGCCGCCTATTACAGCGCTGCCGTCTATTACAGCGCTGCCGCCTATTACAGCGCTGCCGTCTATTACAGCGCTGCCGTCTATTACAGCGCTGCCGCCTATTACAGCGCTGCCGTCTATTACAGCGCTGCCGCCTATTACAGCGCTGCCGTCTATTACAGCGCTGCCGTCTATTACAGCGCTGCCGCCTATTACAGCCCTGCCGCCTATTACAGCGCTGCCGCCTATTACAGCCCTGCCGCCTATTACAGCCCTGCCGCCTATTACAGCTCTGCCGCCTATTACAGCGCCGCCGCCTATTACAGCGCTGCCGTCTATTACAGCGCTGCCGTCTATTACAGCCCTGCCGCCTATTACAGCCCTGCCGCCTATTACAGCGCTGCCGCCTATTACAGCCCTGCCGCCTATTACAGCCCTGCCGCCTATTACAGCGCTGCCGTCTATTACAGCGCTGCCGTCTATTACAGCGCTGCCGCCTATTACAGCGCTGCCGCCTATTACAGCGCTGCCGCCTATTACAGCGCTGCCGCCTATTACAGCGCTGCCGCCTATTACAGCGCTGCCGCCTATTACAGCGCTGCCGTCTATTACAGCGCTGCCTTCTATTACAGCCCTGCCGTCTATTACAGCGCTGCCGCCTATTACTGCCGTCTATCACAGCGCTGCCGTCTATCACAGCGCTGCCGTCTATCACAGCGCTGCCGTCTATCACAGCGCTGCCGTCTATCACAGCGCTGCCGTCTATCACAGCGCTGCCGTCTATCACAGCGCTGCCGTCTATCACAGCGCCGCCGCCTATTACAGCGCCGCCGCCTATTACAGCGCCGCCGCCTATTACAGCGCCGCCGCCTATTACAGCCCTGACGCCTATTACAGCCCTGCCGCCTATTACAGCCCTGCCGCCTATTACAGCGCTGCCGTCTATTACAGCGCTGCCGCCTATTACAGCGCTGCCGCCTATTACAGCGCTGCCGCCTATTACAGCGCTGCCGCCTATTACAGCGCTGCCGCCTATTACAGCGCTGCCGCCTATTACAGCGCTGCCGTCTATTACAGCGCTGCCGCCTATTACAGCGCTGCCGCCTATTACAGCTCTGCCGCCTATTACAGCGCTGTCGCCTATTACAGCGCTGCCGTCTATTACAGCGCTGCCGTCTATTACAGCGCTGCCGCCTATTACAGCGCTGCCGCCTCTTACAGCGCCGCCGTCTATTACAGCGCTGCCGCCTATTACAGCGCTGCCGCCTATTACAGCGCTGCCGCCTCTTACAGCGCCGCCGCCTATTACAGCGCTGCCGCCTATTACAGCGCTGCCGTCTATTACAGCTCTGCCGTCTATTACAGCTCTGCCGCCTATTACAGCGCTGCCGCCTATTACAGCGCTGCCGCCTATTACAGCGCTGCCGTCTATTACAGCGCTGCCGCCTATTACAGCGCTGCCGCCTATTACAGCGCTGCCGCCTATCACAGCCCTGCCGTCTATCACAGCCCTGCCGTCTATCACAGCTCTGCCGTCTATCACAGCGCTGCCGCCTATCACAGCGCTGCCGCCTATCACAGCGCTGCCGCCTATCACAGCGCTGCCGCCTATTACAGCGCTGCCGTCTATTACAGCGCTGCCGCCTATTACAGCGCTGCCGCCTATTACAGCGCTGCCGCCTATTACAGCGCTGCCGTCTATTACAGCGCTGCCGTCTATTACAGCGCTGCCGTCTATTACAGCGCTGCCGTCTATTACAGCGCTGCCGCCTATTACTGCCGCCTATTACAGCGCTGCCGCCTATTACAGCGCTGCCGCCTATTACAGCGCTGCCGCCTATTACAGCGCTGCCGTCTATTACAGCTCTGCCGCCTATTACAGCGCTGCCGCCTATTACAGCGCTGCCGCCTATTACAGCGCTGCCGCCTATTACAGCCCTGCCGTCTATTACAGCGCTGCCGCCTATTACAGCGCTGCCGCCTATTACAGCCCTGCCGTCTATTACAGCCCTGCCGCCTATTACAGCCCTGCCGTCTATTACAGCGCTGCCGCCTATTACAGCGCTGCCGCCTATTACAGCCCTGCCGCCTATTACAGCGCTGCCGCCTATTACAGCGCTGCCGTCTATTACAGCGCTGCCGTCTATTACAGCCCTGCCGTCTATTACAGCGCTGCCGCCTATCACAGCGCTGCCGTCTATCACAGCTCTGCCGCCTATTACAGCGCTGCCGCCTATTACAGCGCTGCCGTCTATTACAGCTCTGCCGCCTATTGCAGCGCTGCCGTCTATTACAGCGCTGCCGCCTATTACAGCGCTGCCGTCTATTACAGCTCTGCCGCCTATTGCAGCGCTGCCGCCTATTACAGCGCTGCCGCCTATTACAGCGCTGCCGTCTATTACAGCGCTGCCGTCTATTACAGCGCTGCCGTCTATTACAGCGCTGCCGTCTATTACAGCCCTGCCGTCTATTACAGCGCTGCCGTCTATTACAGCGCTGCCGTCTATTACAGCGCTGCCGTCTATTACAGCCCTGCCGCCTATTACAGCGCTGCCGCCTATTACAGCGCTGCCGCCTATTACAGCGCTGCCGCCTATTACAGCTCTGCCGCCTATTACAGCGCTGCCGTCTATTACAGCTCTGCCGCCTATTACAGCGCTGCCGCCTATTACAGCTCTGCCGCCTATTACAGCTCTGCCGCCTATTACAGCGCTGCCGCCTATTACAGCGCTGCCGCCTATTACAGCGCTGCCGTCTATTACAGCTCTGCCGCCTATTACAGCGCTGCCGCCTATTACAGCGCTGCCGCCTATTACAGCGCTGCCGCCTATTACAGCGCTGCCGCCTATTACAGCTCTGCCGCCTATTACAGCGCTGCCGTCTATTACAGCGCTGCCGTCTATTACAGCGCTGCCGTCTATTACAGCGCTGCCGTCTATTACAGCGCTGCCGCCTATTACAGCGCTGCCGTCTATTACAGCTCTGCCGTCTATTACAGCCCTGCCGCCTATTACAGCCCTGCCGCCTATTACAGCCCTGCCGCCTATTACAGCGCTGCCGCCTATTACAGCGCTGCCGCCTATTACAGCCCTGCCGCCTATTACAGCGCTGCCGCCTATTACAGCCCTGCCGCCTATTACAGCCCTGCCGCCTATTACAGCGCCGCCGCCTATTACAGCGCCGCCGCCTATTACAGCGCCGCCGCCTATTACAGCGCCGCCGCCTATTACAGCGCCGCCGTCTATTACAGCGCCGCCGTCTATTACAGCGCCGCCGTCTATTACAGCGCCGCCGCCTATTACAGCCCTGCCGCCTATTACAGCCCTGCCGCCTATTACAGCGCTGCCGCCTATTACAGCGCTGCCGCCTATTACAGCGCTGCCGCCTATTACAGCGCTGCCGTCTATTACAGCGCTGCCGCCTATTACAGCGCTGCCGCCTATTACAGCCCTGCCGTCTATTACAGCCCTGCCGTCTATTACAGCCCTGCCGTCTATTACAGCGCTGCCGTCTATTACAGCGCTGCCGCCTATTACAGCGCTGCCGTCTATTACAGCGCTGCCGCCTATTACAGCGCTGCCGCCTATTACAGCGCTGCCGCCTATTACAGCGCTGCCGTCTATTACAGCCCTGCCGCCTATTACAGCCCTGCCGCCTATTACAGCCCTGCCGCCTATTACAGCCCTGCCGCCTATTACAGCCCTGCCGCCTATTACAGCCCTGCCGCCTATTACAGCCCTGCCGCCTATTACAGCCCTGCCGCCTATTACAGCCCTGCCGCCTATTACAGCGCTGCCGTCTATTACAGCCCTGCCGCCTATTACAGCCCTGCCGTCTATTACAGCCCTGCCGTCTATTACAGCCCTGCCGCCTATTACAGCGCTGCCGCCTATTACAGCCCTGCCGCCTATTACAGCCCTGCCGCCTATTACAGCCCTGCCGTCTATTACAGCGCCGCCGCCTATTACAGCGCCGCCGCCTATTACAGCGCCGCCGCCTATTACAGCGCCGCCGCCTATTACAGCGCCGCCGCCTATTACAGCCCTGCCGTCTATCACAGCCCTGCCGCCTATCACAGCCCTGCCGCCTATCACAGCGCTGCCGTCTATCACAGCGCTGCCGTCTATCACAGCGCTGCCGCCTATCACAGCGCTGCCGCCTATTACAGCGCTGCCGTCTATTACAGCGCTGCCGCCTATTACAGCGCTGCCGCCTATTACAGCGCTGCCGTCTATTACAGCGCTGCCGTCTATTACAGCGCTGCCGCCTATTACAGCGCTGCCGCCTATTACAGCGCTGCCGTCTATTACAGCGCTGCCGTCTATCACAGCCCTGCCGTCTATTACAGCGCTGCCGTCTATTACAGCCCTGCCGTCTATTACAGCGCTGCCGTCTATCACAGCCCTGCCGTCTATTACAGCGCTGCCGTCTATTACAGCGCTGCCGTCTATTACAGCGCTGCCGTCTATTACAGCTCTGCCGTCTATTACAGCGCTGCCGTCTATTACAGCCCTGCCGCCTATTACAGCGCTGCCGTCTATTACAGCGCTGCCGCCTATTACAGCGCTGCCGTCTATTACAGCGCTGCCGCCTATTACAGCCCTGCCGCCTATTACAGCGCTGCCGCCTATTACAGCGCTGCCGTCTATCAAAGCCCTGCCGTCTATCAAAGCCCTGCCGTCTATCACAGCGCTGCCGCCTATTACTGCCGTCTATTACAGCGCTGCCGTCTATCACAGCCCTGCCGTCTATTACAGCGCTGCCGTCTATCACAGCCCTGCCGTCTATTACAGCGCTGCCGCCTATTACAGCCCTGCCGTCTATCACAGCCCTGCCGTCTATCACAGCGCTGCCGCCTATTACAGCGCTGCCTTCTATCACAGCGCTGCCGTCTATCACAGCTCTGCCGCCTATTACAGCCCTGCCGCCTATTACAGCCCTGCCGCCTATTACAGCGCTGCCGTCTATTACAGCCCTGCCGCCTATTACAGCCCTGCCGCCTATTACAGCGCTGCCGCCTATTACAGCCCCGTCTGGCTTCTACAATAAGCCAATATTTGCCTTGGACTTTACCTTTCTTCACCAGGGTCTCTTTGTTCTGCTGCTTTTGTGCTCTGGCTGGCCCTGCCTTATCGGGAAGGCTTGGGACGGCTTCTGTTAGGAAGCTGATAGCGGAGAGCAAAGCTTGTGAGTGTAGCAGGAGGTCCACCGATGAAAAGGCCACCTGTGGGAAACCAAGAGGCATCGATGCTCGTCCTGCTGCGGTTATCGCGCCGCTGTGTAACTTGGGGCGAGGCACTTGGAAAATGGATGAGTACACTGATGGTCGCAAGGCAGCCTCGCGCTCTGCGAAACGGTGTAGGGGCAGCCTCAGAGAAGGATTTAGGAGTGCTTGTCAAAAGCAGGCTTAGCAATAGTGCCCAATGTCAGGCAGTAGCAGCAAAGGCAAAGACGATCTTATCTTGCATTAAACGGGCAATGGATGGAAGGGAAGTAAACATAATTATACCCCTTTACAAAGCATTAGTAAGACCACAGCTTGAATAGGGAGTACAAATTTGGGCACCACTCCTTAGAAAATACATTATGGAACTTGAAAAAGTGCGGAAAAGAGCCACTAAATTAATAAAGGGGGTGGACAAACTAACTTATGAGGAGAGGCTAGCTAAATTAGATTAGTTAACATTGGAAAAGGCATCTAAGAGGGGATATGATAACTATATACAAATATATTCGGGGACAATACAAGGAGCTTTCAAAAGAACTATTCATCCCACGGGCAGTACAAAGGGCTCGGGCCATCCCTTAAGGTTGGAGGAAAGGAAATTTCACCAGCAACAAAGGAAAGGGATCTTTACCGTAAGGGCAGTTAAAATGTGGAATTCATTACCCATGGAGACTGTGATGGCAGATACAATAGATTTGTTCAAAAAAAGGGTTGGACATCTTTTTAGATGGGAAAGGTATACAGGGATATACCAAATAAGTTTACATGGGAAGGATGTTGATCCAGGGATTAATCCGATTGCCAATTCCTGGAGCCGGGAAGGAATTTATTTGTCCCCTTATGAGATATCATTGGATGGTGTGACTCAGGTTTTTTTTGTTTGCCTTCCTCTGGATCAATAAGGAAGTATAGATATAGGATAAAGTATCTGTCGTCTAAATTTAGCATAGGATGAACTTGATGGACGTCTGTCTTTTTTCAACCTCATCTCCTACGTAACTATACCTTTAGTGTCTGTTCTGTGTTCTCAAACGTCGTTTGAAAATGTGGCCCGTTTTTATCAGCCTAGAAGGGGAAGAAAAAAAGGAAATGAAATATTTGCCCAAGAGCAAAAGCAAATAGGATGAACCCACGAGCCGTGAATGCAGCATATATAAATATCACCCCATCCCAACGCTTCAGCATCACTGAAGGAGAAAGCAGTGTGTGCGTGTGATGGAGAAACACTGAGTGCTTGTTGAAACGATCAAGCGAAGGTATCAAAAGAAGGAACACCAACTAATCCAGGGGTGCTCAACTCCAGCTTCAGCACAGGTGGCTCAATCAGTGGCTCAGTCTTCGAGCCACCTGTGCTGAAGCAGGGATATCCTAAAAATCTGACCTGTTGGTGGCCTTTGAGAACTGGAGTTTGTCAATCCTGCCCTACTATGAAGAGTTAGGCCGAGTCCCGTGTGGCCACAGCTGCACGTGCGTCAGAGCAGCTGGCGGCGCGCGCACAGGTAAAACCCGCCATCTGCGGTCTAGGGGTAGCGATGGGATGCACAGCCATGACGGGGTTGGGGGCAGCCATGATGGACAGGGGGGTCGCGGCCATGATGAGGGGGGGGGGGGTTGCAGCCATGACGGTCTACCTTATCTCCACAACCATCGGTTGCTAATCAACCATGTGACCGCGTCGCTGCAGGGAAAGACAAACTCCTGGTCTTCCCTTCCAGCGGTCGCGTCATCGCGCTTTGCGCACCCAAGCGGCGGTTGGGACCTGCGCCATAGAGGGCAGTGCTCTGGTGTGTGGTGCGCACGCCAAAGCACGAGGTGCCGCGGCCCCCCAGGCCTCAGTTGGGCATTGTCCCTGTTGGCAGAGGTTTGTTACCAGTAACTTGGCTCTTACCTTGACATACTCCACCTTTAGCAGGTCCTGCCCGTGTTCATCCGAAGAGCTTATTAAATGCAGGGGCTGCGGTCCGGGACCTGAAACGGTTTAAGCGCGATGTTACACGTGCACAGAAACGTAGAAAGCCGCCGCGTCCCGTCTCATTGCTCGGCCACCTGTGGGACATCAGATAGTGCCAGAGCCAGCAGGTCCTGTTTGTTTGACATTCCTGTTTATAGGCTTTCTGCAGTTCTGCATTCAGTTACCGCTGCCAAACTGTTGAACCGACCTCTTACAAAGCCGCTCCCGGGATTCGAGTAGAACTTCCCGAATTTGACGTGTTTTTTGCTACTTTTACGGTATTGGCGAATGTCCAAAATTTGCCACAAATGCCCGTGAAAATGTTGCCCATCTCAGGTCATCTGCACAGAACGGTCGCCGTCCCAAGGAACTCGGGTCAAAGCTGTGCTAGTTGGGAGCCTTTACCTGGGACCCAGGCGCTGAAGGACGCCATCGTTCCTCCCCAGCAGCCTGCTTGCTATGTTAGCCGAGTGTTACTCACGTCAGGGTGGGCCTCACGCACGGTGAAGTCTCACTCGTATAAACGCACGTCCATAGCAAGTGCGACAGCGCGAGTGACGGCGCGCACGTTGCACACAAAAGCCTGGAAGGCGATGCGCACGGCCATGGAGCGCGCGTGCGACCTATTTTTCGCGGTTTTCCGTGTCTCCCGACGGCCTGGTCACGTGAGCGGCTCAGCCTATGATGGTGAACCGCGCACGTGACGTCATTCATTCCAGCTCCGGGGACCCCCTGCGTCCGGAGATACAGACCTCTCCGAAGGGGGTGCTGGTAGCGCTCTGCTTCTCGAAGCTTCCATGTCTCAGGGACAATAGGAAGCAGCATCTGATGACGTCACGGCTTCCTATTGGCTCGCAGGGCGTGAAAAGCCGCCATTATATGAACCCTGCTAGCGGAGCGGCTGCTGGCGCCCCCTACGGAGGTATCTCCAGAAGCAGGGGGCCCCGGAGCTGACATTTTTTTGCCAATAACCACCAGATATCACACTTTTGGCGCTTGATTTGTAGACGATCTAGAATCAGGCCAAATGTTGCTAGAACGGCTCCAAATGCATAAAAAACTTTAAGAAGTGCTACTGCGTTTCACTATGGTGAAAACAGAGGCAATCCAAAAGGTACTCCAAAAAAATAAAAATGTATATATGTATATATATATATATATATATATATATATATATATAAAAAAATATTCTGTTTCAAAACATGTCACCTTTGATTACCTTTATTGAAAACCAATTAGCTAAGCTGCCAATCGATTCGTTCTCCCGTGATCGATCAGCAGAGATCCTGCTTCCCAGGGTTCACTAAATGGCCGCCTTTCAGTTTCAATCAATCCTTCAGGCCAGTGTAACTGCGCAGCTACAATGTATCCTGATATTACGAAGGTAACATTAGCTATTGTTGCAGTGTGCAGCTCAAACTGCTGGGAACATTGGTAACATCCCAAACAGGAAAGTGTTACAAAGATCTTGCACTGCTGGGGAGGTGGCTAGAGACTGCTATAGAAATCAAAAGATGCGCAGTGTATTAAAACTCATTAAAAATGGCATTACGAGTTGAATTTTAAAATACAAAAAAGGTAGTAAGTTTTATCTAATATAGAACTGATTTATTAAAAAAAAAACATAGGATATTACACGGATTGCTTAAAGCCACACGTCTAGATAGACAGGGGTGCTCAACGCCTGTCCTCAAGAACCCCAAACTGGCCAGGGTTTCAAGACATCCCTGCTTCAGCACAGGTGGCTGAATCAATGGCTCAGTCGATACTGAGCCACCTGCGCTGAAGCAGGGACTGGTTGAGCCACCTGCGCTGAAGCAGGGACTGGTTGAGCCACCTGCGCTGAAGCAGGGACATCCTGAAAACCTGACTTGTTGGGGGGCGGGGGCTGGAGTTGAGCATCCCTGGCTTACACTGCAGCAGAGAAGCAGTTACAAGGTGAAGTGCTTTGTCAGTGGGGTTCAGCTCTCCGCTGGCTGGAATGGGGTGTTTAATGAATAGACACATAGTAAGGAACTGCCCGATTACCTCTTCCAGCCGGGATGTAACTAACCCGTCAGGAATCCAGGTCTCACGCCCGCGCTCAGCAGCTGTAACCCACAGCACCTACCGCCATAAAGGTGAACGTTACCTTGCAGATCGTAATAGCCCAGGTTGACCTTCTTCAGGTACGACACCGCTGTTAAATCGTACGTCTTCACACTGGCTTCAGTCCCCAGCTGCTGTATGCTGAACACCAGGACCGTCTCCTCCCGCTGCGCCTGCTGCCTGGTGAACGCCAGCGTCACCTACCAAACACAGGGTCTTATTCACCGAGCCGTGCAACGCCAGAAGACGTCTACCGTGCTGGAAGACACAGCTTGATGGCCCCACGAAGAGCCATATGTACTATGCGCCACTACTCCATAGGACACCTCAGCGCCGTGTCACTTAAATGGTACTGTATGTAAGCTGCCATGTTCCCCGAGCCGCGCCGGAATGGCGTCTCCTGGAGCCGCGCTGCTTGGTAAGCTCGGCCCATAAGGTGTTTTACAATCCAGTAGGTCAGTGCGACATATTCCTTTACGCAACCACACGCTTGTGACGTCCGATAAATGCTACACAACAAGCTCTGACACTACTACAATCTTAAGAGACTTGTGTGCTTGGAAGATAGTGTGTTAGAACGTGCGCGTGTGTGCTTGGAAGATAGTGTTAGAGCGCATGTGTGTGCTTGGAAGATTGTGTGTTAGAACGCGCGTGTGCTTGGAAGATTGTGTGTTAGAACGCGCGTGTGCTTGGAAGATTGTGTGTTAGAACGCGCGTGTGCTTGGAAGATTGTGTGTTAGAACAAGCGTGTGCTTGGAAGATAATGTGTTAGAACGCACGCGTGTGTGTGCTTGGAAGATAGTATGCTAGAACGCGCGTGTGTTTGAAAGATAGTGTGTTAGAACACGCGTGTGCTTGGAAGATAGTGTTAGAGCGCATGTGTGTGCTTGGAAGATAGTGTTAGAGCGCATGTGTGTGCTTGGAAGATAGTGTTAGAGCGCATGTGTGTGCTTGGAAGATAGTGTTAGAGCGCATGTGTGTGCTTGGAAGATAGTGTTAGAGCGCATGTGTGTGCTTGGAAGATAATGTTAGAGCGCATGTGTGTGCTTGTTTGATAGTGTGTTAGAGCGCGTGTGTGTGCTTGGAAGGTAGTGTTCTAGAGCACTTGTGTGTGCTTGGAAGATAGTGTGTTAGAACGCGTGTGTGCGCTTGCACAATAGTGTGTTAGAACATTTGTGTTCTCAACAAAAATCGATTCCACAACATTAGCAAAAGACGTTACATTCCTGAATATGCATCAGTCATGCATTAATTAAAAAGTGTGTTTTGCCCCTGCTACTATTTGTTCTGGGGTCGCAGAAGCAGGTGACCCGTTTGGGGCCCCGTTAGCACGTGGCACGCCACACACTGCTTCCGATATGAGGCACAAAAAGGTGAATGCAAAACATTTTCTTGTGATGAACTTGCCTCTTTCACTTCAAATTTGAGGTGAAGATCGGTCAGCTCCTCCCCGCCGGCGTCGGCTGGAGTTCCCGGTTCTGCTCGGACTGAAGCGGCTTTGCGGATCGCTTGAGACTTGACAACTTGCGAAGGGTCATCTCTCGAGTCAAAATATTCTTCGTTGGAGTCTGGATGAGGGGAGCGGTAAATAAACGTTTAGGAGTCAAAATCGGAGAGTGGGTCAGTGATGACCTGCCTTAGACCTCTCATCTATGAAATAATGTCCTCTGGCCCATCCAATGGGTCCCCCCATTTACTGGGTCTAGAAGAGGGGATCAAGATTACAAATAAAAAAAACACTCTCCTCGTCTCATCCTTTCATATCATTATCCTCGTAACCCTTGGAGTGTCGAGGAGACCTGTCCCAGATTGCCACTTGGAGTTCTTGGTGCTAGCGATGTTCAAACGACAAACACCACAAACACCACAAACACAACAAACACCACAAACACAACAAACACTTATTAAGCGTCACCTTGTTCCACCCAACCCTTCAAAATACCAAAACATATCCCCCAAACAATGCTTTGCTGTATGGCTTTACATCAAAAGGGTGGCCAGACTCCCGTCCTCCAGGACCACCAACACGTCAGGTTTTCAGGATATCCCTGCTTCAGCCCAGGTAGTGCAGTCATTGGCTGGGCCACTGATTGAGCGACATGTGCTGAAGCAGGGATATCCTTAAAACCCAACCTGTTGGTGGCCCTTGAGGACTGGAGTTGGCCGCCCTGGCATTCTTCTCAAAGCTCGGGCGCCCACACCTGCCAGCTTGTTTCTCAGATCTGTTCGCCGCCTGACCTCTGTAACTGCGGCCGCTCGGGCAGGGCGAGTTTCACATTTGTCTTGAAAACTTTTAACAAACTCTAAAACAACTTTTTTTGAATGGATCCCAATATTTACACACAATACGATCATACTGTGCACCCACTGCACAGACTACATCACAATACAGTGACGACGCACAGTTCCCTGAACTATCCCATCCATGCAGGTCAGCCTACACTGTCCTAACAGTGATCGGATTATCCCCTCTCAATGCATCAGCGCGGCTTCCAACGCGTTCTCACCAGATTCCTCGTCCTCCAAAAGCAGGGACTTCTCGATCTCGCGTTTAAGGAGCTTTTCCGGTCTTCTGGCCAGGATGGGAATGGCAGGAATCTAAATGAGGACATTGCTGAGTGTTGGGTAATATACACACATTTCCCATGGATAACGGCGTACACAAGCCATGGGTACAATGCAACCCATTCTTGGGGTAATATCTGCTTGAGCGTGTCAATGTTCCAAACTGACAAACGGGATTCATTTGATAATAAGTCATTTATTGCAAAGTATGATCATACTCATTCAAAAATCTATAAGACTCTCTGCCAGGGAGTGTCCAAGCAGACTCTTTTATACATTTTCAGTTCCTTTGTTTAAAATGTGTTACTAGGCAGATTATACTAACCACTCCATTCTTAAACCAATCCTATTACAGCTCATTAAACCTGGTTCGAACTGGCCTCAAAACAGCTATGAATAGGTGCCTGGTACACACTATCACTAGGAATGTGGGCGTTACTTTAGTCACAGTCGTAAATCTACTTCGAAGCGAAACCTCCCATCTACACACCACACACACACATTCCTCCACACAAAATGGATACTAAAAAGATAACAGACTTTACAAAATGGAAACTGAACATCGCTTTCAATCCTTCTCCAGAGAACACCCCCCACCCACCCCCCCAGTCCATTTCAGTAATATATCAACAGTATCTTCATTTCAGCAATATTATTTCGTCAATCGTAATTGTACTCACAGCTACAAAATAACAGCGATCCACCCCTCTGCACCATGAAATGCCCTTTCCATGTTGGGCCAACGAAATCTCTGCCGTTTGACAGACTCACCTTTTTCTCCTTGGTAGCTGGCGTGCTTGCCTTCTCAGGAAAGGGAATGCTATCAACCAATTCGAACACGCCCTGGATTTTCTGGTCCGAGATTTTCACGTGTAATAGAGGCAACTCCCCTGACACCTTGAACCTAAAACAGGAAGAGGGGCGGCTGAGCAGTGAGAGCCTTGGACACACGGCACAGAGATGCTTGCGGAACACCAGCTCCAGGAGAGAGACAACTGTTTGTCTATACCAGGAGTGGCCAACATCCAGTCCCCAAGGGCCACTTACAGGTCAGATTTGAAGGTTATCCCTGCTTCAGGTGGCTTAATCAGTGGCTCAGTCCGACTGAAGCAGGATATCCTTATAACCTGACCTGTAGGTGGTCTTTGAGAACTGGAGTTGGCCACCCATGGTCTATCCCAGATCAAGCGCATACCACATGTAGCCAACATTAACGGACAAGCTGCCATTGTTCTGAATCAGCCATGTGCAGGAAAAGGGTCGGGTTAGTGTGCTACTTCGCCCGCGGGAGCACGCCGGCAGGTGCAATAACGTCAACTACACCTGCATGTGATATATGCCACGCACGTACTGTACCTGGCGGGTACACAGAAGCACTAAAGTGAAATGTGCACTGCAACAACATTACAAATCAGCCATAAAAAGCCACACCGTGCTGGGAGACATGATCGCGGCCGCGGGGTCACGGCCAACCCACCGCGACGTGAACACAAGTGGAGGGGTCCCCACTTCTATTCCGATCACGTAATCTCCCCATGGAACACAAGCATTAAACGCATGGCGTCTCTAGAATGTGTTAAAGAGCCCGTGGCATGTCGGCCCCCGTACGTTACAGGGGACACCTAGGGGATAAGGGACGAGTCGGACAAGACCCTCACGCTTTTATAATGCATTTGCATTTGAAGTTGGAGTACTTGAACAACTATATGATCCTTTGGGTAACCTCCGCAGCATAAACAGCATGACCATTACAGCATTTGCTGGGGCACCACACTGGTAAGATTATAAACCATCATTTCTATATTGATTATTAGGGGCTTATTCTATATCCGCCGATGCGATCAGACCTTTTTCGGGGCGAAATACCCGGTCGATTTCAATGGGGAATCTTGTCTGAAAACGGCTTGATAGGCGGACATAGAAAAAGCGCCTTCAAATAATCTCGCGCCGTGAGAAGGCTGCGCCCACATTAGTGACCGGTGCGTGGCGGTGACCCCCGTACCTGGCCATCCTGCTGTCTTTCTCCACCATGGCTTTGCACAACTGAACTTCGATATCCATTGGCTGCAAGATGTGGAGTGACGATGAACTCTGGCACCGTGCCTTTTTCCAATCTTCCCCTATACGAGGGAACAAACAGGAAATCGGCACCCCCCATGAAGCCATTCCAAACCCGAAAACGTACAACGTGTCCCCCTCCGGCAGCAAAGGGGTTAAGATTTAAAAAGCTGTGCTGCAGAAACCCGGTGTTCCCAAAAACACAGGACGAATGGTTACTATGTGTATTAAAAGGAGCCATCCATGCCGTCTATCCCCCCCCACCCCCCCGTAGGATTGAAGCAGGGGGTCTCCGGAGCTGGACACCATTTATTTCAACTCTGGGGACTCCGTTTCTCGAGATACCGGACCCCGTAGGCTGTGGTGGATTTCCCATCAGGCCTGGGCCGCCAATATTTTGGGGCGGCAAAAATATCCGTCACACACACACAGATGCCGCGCTCTGGGGCCTGATGGGAAGGCACTTACCTGTGGCAGCCGCCTCCTTGCTGCCGCCCTCCTCCTAAACCGCAGCGTCAAATGACGCCAGGAACATCACCATCGTGACATCACACAGCGACTCGTTGCCATGGCAACGCGACGATGACACTGTGGCAATGCGGCGCAGTGTGACGCCATGTTGGTGACGTCCGCAGCATCATTTGACGCTGCGATTTGGAAGGAGAAGGCAGCATGGGGGCGGCTACCACAGGTAAGGGCCAAGAGGTGGTGGATCTTCAAATCTGCCGCTGTCCATAGGGGTGCCGGTATCTCGTGGCGTTTAAAGCCCCCGGTCACGTGGGCCAATAGGAAGCCCCACCGGGTGTCACAGCTTCCTATTGGCCTCAGGAGCGTTGAAACTCCCCCATGGGAACTCTGGTAGCCGAGCGGCTCCCGGCACCCTACTGAGGTCGGTATCTCCAGCAGCAGGGGGTCCTCGGAGCTGAAATGAATGGGGTTCAGCGCCGGAGACCCGCTGCTTCAATGATAAATACACACACACACACACACACACAGTGTTCGACAAACCTATACATCTGCACGCCCCGGGCGAGTGGATTTAACACCGTGGCGAGCTCCTATTGGCCCAAGCAGCACACGTGTTTTTTTTTCCCGCTCGCGCTGGATGAAAAAAAAAAAAAAGCCGGAGGCGGGTTCATGTTGCTGCAGGAGCTTACCCCGCCTCCTGCTCCTGAGCAGTGCCCTCCTTCCTCCCCCGCCTCTCTGAGCACGTCCCTCCTCCCCCGCCTCTGAGCAGTGCCCTCCCTCCTCCCCGCCTCTCTGAGCACGTCCCTCCTCCCCCGCCTCTCTGAGCAGTGCCCTCCCTCCTCCCCGCCTCTCTGAGCACGTCCCTCCTCCCCCGCCTCTCTGAGCAGTGCCCTCCCTCCTCCCCGCCTCTCTGAGCACGTCCCTCCTCCCCCGCCTCTCTGAGCAGTGCCCTCCCTCCTCCCCGCCTCTCTGAGCACGTCCCTCCTCCCCCGCCTCTCTGAGCAGTGCCCTCCCTCCTCCCCCGCCTCTGAGCAGTGCCCTCCCTCCTCCCCGCCTCTCTGAGCACGTCCCTCCTCCCCCGCCTCTGAGCAGTGCCCTCCCTCCTCCCCGCCTCTCTGAGCACGTCCCTCCTCCCCCGCCTCTCTGAGCAGTGCCCTCCCTCCTCCCCCGCCTCTGAGCAGTGCCCTCCCTCCTCCCCCGCCTCTCTGAGCAGTGCCCTCCCTCCTCCCCCGCCTCTGAGCAGTGCCCTCCCTCCTCCCCCGCCTCTGAGCAGTGCCCTCCCTCCTCCCCGCCTCTCTGAGCACGTCCCTCCTCCCCCGCCTCTGAGCAGTGCCCTCCCTCCTCCCCGCCTCTCTGAGCACGTCCCTCCTCCCCCGCCTCTCTGAGCAGTGCCCTCCCTCCTCCCCCGCCTCTGAGCAGTGCCCTCCCTCCTCCCCCGCCTCTCTGAGCAGTGCCCTCCCTCCTCCCCCGCCTCTGAGCAGTGCCCTCCCTCCTCCCCCGCCTCTCTGAGCAGTGCCGTCCCTCCTCCCCGCCTCTCTGAGCAGTGCCGTCCCTCCTCCCCGCCTCTCTGAGCAGTGCCCTCCCTCCTCCCCCGCCTCTGAGCAGTGCCCTCCCTCCTCCCCCGCCTCTCTGAGCAGTGCCGTCCCTCCTCCCCGCCTCTCTGAGCAGTGCCGTCCCTCCTCCCCCGCCTCTCTGAGCAGTGCCCTCCCTCCTCCCCCGCCTCTCTGAGCAGTGCCCTCCCTCCTCCCCCGCCTCTGAGCAGTGCCGTCCCTCCTCCCCGCCTCTCTGAGCAGTGCCGTCCCTCCTCCCCCGCGTCTCTGAGCAGTGCCCTCCCTCCTCCCCCGCCTCTCTGAGCAGTGCCCTCCCTCCTCCCCCACCTCTCTGAGCACGTTTCTCCTCCCCGTAGCAGCCAGAGAGTGCCTCCGCAGGCCCCCGCATATCCCCAATGCCCCCGCATGCCTCCCAATGCCCCCTGCTTACCCCCAATGGTCGCCGCATACCCGCAATTGCCGCCGCAGGCCCCTGCATACCCCCATTGGCCGCCGAATGCCCATGCAGGCCCCCTCAAACCTCCGATGTCTCCTGCAAGCTCCCGATGACTCCAACATACCTCCGATGGTGAGTGGGTCTCCCGGCGCCGTTTCTGGTAGTGTGTGTGTGAGAGTGTGTGTGAGAGAGTGTGTGTGAGAGAGTGTGTGTGAGAGAGTGTGTGTGAGAGAGTGTGTGAGAGAGAGTGTGAGAGAGAGTGTGAGAGAGAGTGTGAGAGAGAGTGTGTGTGAGAGTGTGTGTGTGAGAGAGTGTGTGAGAGAGTGTGTGTGAGGGAGTGTGTGAGAGAGAGTGTGTGAGAGTGTGCGTGTGAGGGAGTGCGTGAGAGAGAGTGTGTGAGAGTGTGCGTGTGAGAGTGTGCGTGTGAGAGTGTGCGTGTGAGAGTGTGCGTGTGAGAGTGTGCGTGTGAGAGTGTGCGTGTGAGAGTGTGCGTGTGAGAGTGTGCGTGTGAGAGTGTGCGTGTGAGAGTGTGTGTGAGTGTGCGTGTGAGAGTGTGTGTGAGAGTGTGCGTGTGAGAGTGTGCGTGTGAGAGTGTGCGTGTGAGAGTGTGCGTGTGAGAGTGTGCGTGTGAGAGTGTGTGTGAGAGTGTGTGTGTGAGAGTGTGTGTGAGAGTGTGTGTGTGAGAGAGAGTGTGTGAGAGAGAGTGTGTGAGAGAGAGTGTGTGAGAGAGAGTGTGTGAGAGAGAGTGTGTGAGAGAGAGTGTGTGAGAGAGAGTGTGTGAGAGAGAGTAGGATGACTGACTTGGTGTGTGTCGCTCTGTGTGTGTGTGTGTCGCTCTCTGTGTGTGTGTGTGCGTGTGTCGCTCTCTGTGTGTGTGTGCGTGTGTGTCGCTCTGTGTGTGTGTGTGTTTGTCGCTCTCTGTGTGTGTGCGTGTGTGTCGCTCTGTGTGTGTGTGTGTGTGTTTGTCGCTCTCTCTGTGTGTGTGTGTGTGTGTGTGTCACGCTCTGTCTCTCACCCACGCTCTGTCTCTCACCCACGCTCTGTCTCTCACCCACGCTCTGTCTCTCACCCACGCTCTGTCTCTCACCCACGCTCTGTCTCTCACCCACGCTCTGTCTCTCACCCACGCTCTGTCTCTCACCCACGCTCTGTCTCTCACCCACGCTCTGTCTCTCACCCACGCTCTGTCTCTCACCCACGCTCTGTCTCTCACCCACGCTCTGTCTCTCACCCACGCTCTGTCTCTCACCCACGCTCTGTCTCTCACCCACGCTCTGTCTCTCACCCACGCTCTGTCTCTCACCCACGCTCTGTCTCTCACCCACGCTCTGTCTCTCACTCTGGACCTGGATATCTTACTTACCCTGTATATCTTAACTGCCCTATACCCACATCGAAATAACCTATACTGCTTACTTCCAGATCTGACTCAAGCTTCACACAGGAGACATCGGAATCCCCCCTAACCCAGATGACAGGTAAGAAACACCTCACCTCCAATGTATAACATTGCGGGAATGAGGTACCTGGACTGCGGATCAGGTAAGATCCCACATACACACACACACGTAACAAGGACTAATTGTAGTATAATGTAATACAATAAATAAACTTATGTCAAAAACGAATGTTGTTCTTACTACGAATTTATTCAATTAATTTTATTTGATTTTTTTAAAGCGGGGCAGGGTTGGGGGCGGGACTAGGGCAGGGTTGGGGGCGGGACTAGGGCAGGGTTAGGGGCGGGGCTAGGGCAGGGTTGGGGGCGGGACTAGGGCATGGTTGGGGGCGGGACTAGGTGGCAAGTAGATTTTTGGGTGATTTGTCTACCACTGTGTGTGTGTGTGTGTGTGTGATATATATATATATATATAATATATATAAATATAATATATATATATATATATATACTGTATATATGTATAATTGCTGCTTTAAGCTGCCCATACTCGGTCTCTCTCTGTCTACACGTAGATGGAGAGAACTTCATCTCTCAAGTTCCCCAAGGTTAGGATTAACATTGCAGGAGCATTATAATAAATACCTGCTCTTCCAAAAAGCAACTGCACGTTTTTGATTTTGACGTCAAACTTGTCGTAGGCCTTATCCATGAGCTCCTCGAGGGACGAGACGCTGGCGGATGTGTGAGCGCCCTGATCTATGCTGTTGAGCTGGGAATCGGAGAAAGGTTGTTCAGAGCGCGGCTATTGCTCCGATTGGACTTAGCAACAACAACAGGGGAAATGGCACCTCCGAGGTGCTACCGATCGCCACAGCGCAAGCCGCAATCCCCTCCGGCAGCCGACAGATGCAGCCAGACTGTCCCAGCTGTTGTGGGAATGCGACTGCCAGCATCAGGAATGAACACAGCGGGAAGTCCAACCCGGGAGTCGGGACCCGCCCCCCACACAGGTCGCCGCGGTTATTACGTTCTCCGACGCACTTCACTTTCCTTGCCACGGCTCAGCGGACAGCGAGTCTGGCTACATGTGCATAGGAGTTTGTCCCGCTATTTATGACGCCTTTTTATTTTAAAGAAGGTTTTCTTGTTCTGATTCTATCTAGTATCTGACGTTACCATGGTAACCTTTAGACTGCGCGGAGATCTCCATTTTAAGCTCCCAGGCACTTAATATTTCAAATGCTGATATCTTCTGAACGGAGCAACAGAAAGCAGAGATATCCTGAAAACCTGACTTGTTCATGGCCCTTGAGGCCTGGAGTTGGCCACCACCTGCCCTAGAGGCATTTTAATGCTGTGTGCTACTGCCCCACTCAAGCTTCCAGTCACCCCCGTTTCACACGGGAACCTTGGCTTGATGGACATACTACTCCGACTCCAAATTGGAAGATCTCACGTTCTAAATTGAGTCCCAGATTAAGGAGTTTAACCCTTTGGTGCTGCAGGGGCCAGCAATCCATATGCGTCACCCTGGCAATGACAGGGATTCAATGCCATGTTAGTCTTCCCCCCGATAAGAGGCTCCACACCAAGGTCATCTCTGAGATTTACCCTCCGGGCCTCCGGGAGGAACCCGCTCCCTGCGAAACCATTAACATTACCAAGAACAGAAACGAGGCTACCTGAAAGCTACCAAAATCCAACACAATGAGGTCCGTCTTCTCGTGATAGAAACCAGTCTTGGGCAGCAGCAGGTACGAGGGCTGGAAGTGGATCCTCAAGTCAAGAACTTTCCGGGTTTCAATTATGTGTGAAAGGCCTTAAAAAAATAAAAAATAATAAAAAAAATTAAGAGAACAATTCTTGTTTTGGGTGGGGGCCCAGAACAGAATTTGTACAAAAAGGTCACCTCATCGAGATCACGCAGAATAAGCCCTTTCATGGCCCTCTGAAGAGGAACAGAGAAACACATCTCCGCCAGTGAAATCTGTTAGTCATTTTTACGAAAGAAGCAATATACAGTAACGCAAAACGGCAATAAATAAATTGCCAGAAACGTCTCTGAACGCTATTAAAGAAGCGATTTCCCTTGTGTAATACAACATTGACAGATTATATACAATATTACTATATATCCCAGTGGTTTCCAACCTTTTTTGGGTTAAGAAACCCTAAATGAAATTCTGAGGAACACCCAACCATCTCCAATAGTAACTATGTGACCCGATGCTTTGTAAGGTACCCCACAACCCTCTCTAATAGCACGCCTGAGATCAGATGCATTGTAAGGAACCCCAACCCTCTCTAATGGCGCGTCTGAGATCAGATGCATTGTAAGGAACCCCACAACCCTCTCTCGTATGTAAGGCTTGTGTCATCATTTATGATGTGTTTATTGGCTCCGCACAGATTAGGGGAAGGCAACTCCAGCCCTCAAGGGCCACCAACAGGTCAGGCTTTCAGAATATACCTGCTTCAGCACAGGTGGCTCAATCAGACTGATTCAGCCTCTTGTGCTGAAGCTGGGATATCATTAAAACCTGACCTGTTGGTGGCCCTTGAGGACTGGACTTGGCCAACAGCTGAGCCACTGATTGAGTCACCTGTGCTGCAGCAGCGATATCCTGAAAACCTGACCTGTTTGTGGCTCTTGAGGACTGGAGTCCCTCATCCGTACCCCAATGCAACTCTCAAGTTGCATTTACTCAGAAAGAACATCTCGGGTTTGGCCATCGAGGTGGGACCATGGACTTCCTGCCTACCTGTAGCAGTCCTCTCTTTGATCTCCTCCAACTTCATCAGCGTGGCGGAAGTTAACTGCTCTAAATCCATTCCTTTGTGTGTCTGGAAGAATGCCACTAATGCGTTGATGGTGATCTGTGAGGGTTGAGAAACAGAAGACAGGTGACGCCATCTCTAACACACCGGCGAACCAAGTTCAACTACAAACAACAGGTTAAAGCAGCCGTCCAAGCGGTGCTTTTTATTTCCCCTTTAATATGTGCATCAAAACAATCCACACATAAATATGATAAATAATTAGCTAAGTTGTCGATTGATCCGTTCTCCTGTGATCGATCAGCGAAGATTTGGCTTGGGGGTTCAATAAATGTCTGTCAGTGCAGCAGAAGAGGACCAAAGATGCAAAGTGCTGTGGGGAAGACCATGTGACCAGGCAGTCACTATTACAATTGGTGCACTGCTAGAGAGGGCAGGGCTCAAAAAGGGGTGTGCCAGAGCCTGTTTCAGAAGAGGAAGGGGATGTGACTTTGTAAATGGTCTGTAACTGTTATATATGCCTATAATATATATTATCTTTAACTGTGCATACAATGTCTTGTATATACCTGTAATGTACTGTATAACCCATTTCACTCATTGTAACAATGTTTTTGTAACCATGAATGTCATAACTCTATGCCCAGGACGTACTTCAAAATGAAAGGCAACTCTCAATGTATTACTTCCTGGTAAAACATTTTATAAATAAATAAATGGTTGCTAGGAACAAAAAATGCTTATTATATTAGATAAAAAATTTCATTCAGAGTTTGTTTTTTGTTTTTTTTAAATGCTACAAGTATTTTCTCATAGTAAAGAACAGATTTATTAAAGCTGCAGTTCAGTCAATATCCTGCATGTGTGTTTTTTTTAATAAATCAGTTCTGTAGTAAGAAAAAATACTTTTAGCATTTTCTGTTTTTAAAAAAACAACTTTGAAAGACCAATTTTCTTGTATTCTATTTTAAAAAGCATTTGCTAAGGCGCTGCCCCTTCATGTCCTGTCACAAGCTCTGGCACACCCCTTTGTCAGCCCTGCCCTCCCTCTAGCACATGTCAGTGCAGGAGTGCTCATGAATATTCATGAGCTTCCACTGAGAGACTGAAGCAGAAGAAAAACATATCCCTTCACTAATTATGTCACCAAATGTTGCCGATCAATACATGGAGAACGAATTGACCTGCAGCTATACAGTTCTTTAGGTAATTAGAGATTGCACACATAAAACTATTGAAGTAAAAAAATTAATTAAAAAAATAAAAAAAAGACTGAACTGCAGCTTTAAACAAATAAAATACATGTAGGATATTGCTTTGGGGCGGGGCCAGCGGTTGCTATGGGGCGGGGGCAGCGGTTGCTATGGGGCGGGGCCATCGGTTGCTATGGGGCGGGCCAGCGGTTGCTATGGGGCGGGGTCAGCGGTGGGCCTATACATTTTTTTATCAGGAACGCCCAGCAATTCTTGTTCACTCCACGGATTAGTCCCGTTTGTTCCCACAAGGGATAGCCCAGTTAACGCTCGATCAACAGAGATGATGGATACTCGGCGTTGTGGGAGGAGGACGTGTATACAGACTTACTGCATCATAGATTATCTCCACCGGCTGGGACTGCAATATCAGGACCTGGTCAGCGGTGCTGTTCTCTGGATTGGTCTCAAACTGGATTTCGAGGAGGGACGACTCGCTGTTTGCAATGGAGGCTACGAGAGACGGCACGATATTTTGCTGCTTTAGGCCCTTGACGTACCAGTGCTTCAGCTTGGCTTCTATCCTAGAATGGAAACACGCAAATGCTCAATGTAAAACCACCCCAAGGGAGCCTTGTTCGGCAAGCGGGCAACATCAGCAGCATCCAGATGTTTGAGCCTCCTTAACTGACCATCTCTGACGCCAGGGCGGCCAACTGCAGTCATCAAGCGCCACCAACAGGTCAGGTTTCAGGATATTCCTGCTTCAGCACAGGTAGCTCAATCAGTGGCTCAGTCAAAGATAGGGATATCCAGAAACGCTTTCCAATTGGTGGGCCTTGAGGACTGGAGTTGGCCAACGATTGAGCCACCTGTGTTGAAGCAGGGATATCCGTAATACCTGGCCTGTTGGTGGCCACTCCTGTTTCTGCAGAGTAATATTACAATTCTGGTTCCTATGCCACGGGGAACATTTTAGTTCTTTTATTTATAGCTCTTAAAGATGTATTCTGCGTTAACATTTGACGTAAAAATACGAATTCCAAACAAATGGCTAAAAATGGGTAGCGAAAAAATAGTCTATACTACACGGACAGAAAACTCGTCAGCAACGTCCATTTTAAAAACCCGGCCAGAGAAAGAGGCTGAAAGGTGGCACTAACTTGAGTGCCTGCGCTCCAGGTCTCTGGGAGACTTTCGTGCTCAGGTCAATGATCTGCACGCTCAAGGTTTCCAGGGTGTGGACATCTTCTCGGATGGTGACGGAGGTGCTGAGCAGCGTGAAGGCCAAAACATGAGCTACGTACTAGGGAAGAAGCAGATGGCTCAGCGATGGGAAGATATATAGATATATATATAGATATATATATATATATATATATATATATATATATATATATATATTATACATATACACACACACACAGTTAAGTTATGGTGGGTAAAAAAAAGTGTGACAAAAACCCTCCACAGTAAAGCATATAGAAATATTACTGTGTGCTCATTTGCATGTCTTAGAAAGGTCTGCAACCCCGCCTTTCACCATCCTCACCCAGCGCTTCCTCTGCAGCAAGGGATTCTGGGAAGTGACATGCAAATGAGCACACAGTGCCATCTTTTTGCGTCAAAACTATATATACATACATTACATATATATATATATACACACACACTATATAATATCTCATAATTATGACTATGCACCCAGGAAAGTTCTCAGACTATGCGCGAACACACACACACACACACACACACACACGATGTAGCACTGAGGTTTTTTATCTTTGGTAGATCACAATCCCAGTCACACTCATTTTTACACATACTGTATGCGGTGGGTTTGGGATCTGAGCTGACATGGACTTGTGTGTGTGTGTGTGTACGTGTGCACGTGTGTGTGTAAGTGTGCAAGTGTGCGTGTGCGCCTGTCACGAACAATATTAGAAGCTCTCACTACTGTTCTCTAGCACAGAGCAAACACCATATACGTGTTCATTGAACAGCGCTCGAAACGTACGGGTAACCGTCGCAGCACGAAATTCGGCGTACACACTTACATTCTTGGGCAGCGTCAGATAGTGAGAGCTTTCGCTGTACCCAATGGCTGTGAAGAGCTTTGTCCTTTCCTCCGGGGTCATAAGGTCATCGATTTCTGCAAGACACCGAGACACCGCCATATACAGATAATCACTTCCCCATACAATGCATAGCCACAATCCCCTGCCACGGGGCCTGTCATATCCACCAGCTGCGCACATTCACGTACCCGCGCAGACCACGGGTGACCAGCCCAGTCTTCAACAGCCCCCAACAGGACAGGTATTATGGCTGTCCCTGCTTCAGCACAGGTGGCTCAGTCAACAACTGAGCCACTGATTGAGCCACGTGCTGAAGCAGGGATATCCTTAAAACCTGAGCAATTGGTGGCCCTTGAGGACAGTAGTTGGCCGCCCCTGGGTGAGACACTGACCCGTGCCACGCTGACATGCCGATCGACGTATAAATTCTATATTTATAATCGCACGTGCAATTACGTTGTTTTCGGTGGAAGAATGGTAAAAACTGTCTGTTTCATTATTTTAGATATAATGCACAGCAAAGCCATTCTTTTTGTTCGCCCCTACGACAATGTGTGTGTGTGTGTGTGTGTGTGTGTGTGTGTGTGTGTGTGTGTGTGTGTGTGTGTGTGTGTGTGTGTGTGTGTGTGTGTGTGTGTGTGTGTATGTGTGTTACTAGCCGCGGTGGCAGCAATGGCGTTTAAGGATGGTCTAAATCGGGGTCACACCTACAGATGTAGATGGTTGTTAGCACACCCCCTGCTGATAACCCAGCATATTAGCGACGCCGCAGAATATCCCGGAATAAACCCCAATTTGGTGTTAATCTGTGCCGGGACGTACTTTCAGGCACGGAAAGCTCGTCCGAGTCTTCTTTCTTCGCGGCTTCCTTCTTCCCCCAGAACCCGCCGAACCACCCTCCGCCCCTCTTCTCTCCCGCCTGGGGGGGTTTCTTAGCCAGCAACTTCTGGCCTGACCGGATCACCTGCAAACGCAAGACGGGTCACATCCTCTAGCTGGCGCAATTCCGTGGAACGGGCCTAGCGGCTTAGCACAAGTTGGTAGACATGGCCCTATACCGATTTCAGCCCATCTTTGCATTGTTCATGACAATGGGGCCCGATTAAAATCAGGGCCGTACAATGGGGCTGAAACACAGATAACAGAATGTATACAACACATTTCCGGAGTTTTCCCCAGTCTGCTACGGTTTTCCTAAGTCCGAGAAAGTGCGAAGGAGGTCAGATTGGTATCAAACCGCCAATGACCCTGCCGTCTATCTGATATCCCTACGACGAAGCGTCTTCACTATACCGAGAAGACACGGCCCGTCGTATCATCTGTCAGGACTCGTCCGAGGGGTTAGGGGGGAAAAGGATCCAGAATAAGGGGTTTAGTTAATGTGCTCCTTAATGGGGAATTTAGGCCATGAACAGCCAATATAGAGTAAGCCATTAATTCACGGCTCCACAGACTTCTCTGTGCAGGTTTTGATGATGAAGGCTCCTGTTTAATAGACTGAGCTGTGCCGCACAGCGATATAAATGAAACTTACCTCTGCTTGAGCTTGCTGCCTGGCTAAGACAATGCTAAAAACATCAAGAATTCTCTCCAGGCTCTGAAAAGGAAAGGACACTTTTACGGTTACTGTACATGTATGTGTGGCGTTTGGGGTTTGAGCCTCAATTTAAACACTAGAGCTACGCCTCTGTGGAAAAAGTGAGGCTTCTCCCTCGTTTTAGGAGAACAGTCTGCCAGAGACTATTTTTTATTCGAGTAGCTACACGAGAGAGAAGGGGGGCGGGGGGGGGGCAGAAACAGAAGCGGTCCCTCTGCCAAGGCAGAAGATTTCAGTGTTTTCTAGTATCACACAATTAGGGGGGCTTTTCCACCGATAAGCAGGGACCAGTAGAAAAGTCTTATGGTCAGATAAGGCCAGGGCCATGGTAAAGCAGACCCCGCTGAGCCGCGCTGAGCAGATGCACTTACCCCCTGCATCTGTAATCAGCGCGGCTTTAGGAGCCGCTTCCGCATGCGTGCGGAGGCTCAGAAAATTTCAGGAGACAGGCAGGTTAACATTTCCGCGCTGAGGGGGAGCGGAGGAGCGGTCACGTGACCGCAAACATCCAATGGGAGCGAGGGACTAGCCCTGCCTCCCGTCCCGCCTCCGCCCCCAAAGCGTGCTCACGGCCTCGCCTGCCAGGATGCAAAAAAGCACCAGCTTGAGCAGGCGAGGCAGAGCAGGAGCGCGGCTCAGCGCGGCCCGAGGCACCATGCCCGAGGCCTAAGAAGAAACTAGTTATAGAAGGTTCTGAGAATAGCAGGCTCAATCCTTGAGAGCGACTGCTGTTCAACTGGCAGTGCCACCAAGGCCTTATAATAGAGGGGATCCCGCCACGAAGATGCCACGCACAATAAGAAATCTAAACCTATTCCTGTCATACAACACGATTACAAGGCAAGTACTGTATATACTTTTTCGCCGTATAATGAGGGCTCGACAAACTAGGCAAAAACGCACTCGCCCCTCCCCCCAAAACACTCCCTCCCCCCCTCACATTTACCTGCGGCGGGGTCCGGCTACCGGGTCCGACCGCGAGGTGCGACTTCCTGTTTTCTCCCTGCAAATTCATATTTTCCACCTGCAGCTCCGTTTAAAATGGCCGCGGGGCGCCAAATGACGCCATGTTGCCATGACAACGCGGCATCATTTGACTCCACGCGGCCATTTCAACTGGAGCTGCAGGGGGAAAACATGAATTTTCAGACGACGGAGAAGACCGGGAGACACCGGGGAACGCCCCCACAGGTAAGCAGTCGACAGCGGTCAAAATGCAGTCGCCCGTGGCGAAGGCATTTGTCGGGCGCTGCTTATAATGGCCCCTGGATCATCTGCCCCGTGTAATTCCAGATCAGGAGCTTAAGCATCGATGTGCAGTTTTTCACGCGGAAACTCCCTTATAATTTAAGTTAATTTAAGTACAAATATTGAAATATGATGTTTTCTTCTATCAAAGGACACGCTGCAGGCCCTCCTGCTCCTACATTATTTCAGATCTGGCCACTTTGGGAAAACTAGTTGAAGAGCCGGGCTTTAAACCAGGGGGGCTCAACTGTAGTCCTCAAGACCCCTGTCGCGTTATAAAGATAGCCTAGCTTCAGCATAGGAGGCTCAATCGGTCACTGCTTCAGCACAGGTGGCTCAGTCGAAGATTGAGCTACCTGTGCTGAAGCTGGATGTCCTTAAAACCTGACCTGTTGTGGGGGGGGGGGTCTTCAGGACTGAGTCGAGCACCCCTGCTTTGGAGACATACGTCGCTGGACACTCTTGCAACGGATGTGTTGACGTTGTATGGAGGAGAGTCACTAAGCTCCGAGGCCTAGTTTGGCATTGGACCATTCAAGTCAATTGGGACAGTTCCGCCACGCCCAGAATCCGAGCTTAGTGAAACCCGGCCAATGTCGGACAAACGCTTTCAGGCCAGAAACAGGAAGACGACGACAAAGTACCTGCATGTTCTTCTGGGTCTCCTCGGGGACCTTGCTCTGTGTCAGTTTGCCCTTGTAAACGCTCTTGTAGGTCTTCAGATTCAGCCGATGCTGCCTTATGGTGCTCCAAGACCACATGCGTGTTCGCCGTCTCACGTGGACTTCAAGGATGCACGTGGTGGCATAGTTCCACCTGCATCCAAAAAGAAAGGGTTCGCATAGCAGCAAAGCCGCGAGGGGAATGAACGTCTGGTCTCTGAAGTGGTGAAGTCCAGAATGGAACCGAACCTTTGCAACGTCTGACCTTGGGACACCCTTTATAACTCCCTGCGTCTGTAATACTGGATAATACAGGTTTGCAAGGCTTTGCAGACGGGGATTCGCATCTTTAATATTGTACGATGCACAAAGCATCAGGTGCTTCAGCGTTTCTACCAGACACAGATGTTATTATTATACATTATGGTTAGGTAGAAACTGGCCTGTGCAAAGACCACGAAGAGGAGCAAGGTCTCTGACGGGAGGATCCGATAACGAGGGAAAATATAACAAAAACATACCCTAAAATGGGAATATCTGCATTAACCTGTCAGAGGGGCCGGCTACGGAGCGTATGACGACTGGGACAGGCGTGGGGAAACCGTGCTGGGGACATGTGGATGCCCTCTGTGCCCCAGCCTTGCCGTACATACCACAGACGGGTATCTTCCTGCAGCGAGACCTCCGGTCTGTATTTCCGGTACGGGGCGTTCCTAACCATGTAATCCACCGACTCCAGCAAGTCGATCATGCTCAGGTACTAAAAGCGGCAAAGAAATACTGGGGTCAGCGTGTTAGGAAAGGAGGAGGCTGCAGGAGGAGGAGGCTGCAGGAGGAGGAGGCTGCAGGAGGAGGCGGCTGCAGGAGGAGGTGCAGGAGGAGGCTGCAGGAGGAGGAGGCTGCAAGAGGAGGCTGCAGGAGGAGGCTGCAGGGGGAGGCTGCAGGAGGAGGCTGCAGGAGGAGGCTGCAGGAGGAGGTGCAGGGGGAGGCTGCAGGAGGAGGCTGCAGGAGGAGGCTGCAGGAGGAGGCTGCAGGAGGAGGCTGCAGGAGGAGGTGCAGGGGGAGGTGCAGGGGGAGGTGCAGGGGGAGGCACAGTCCATCACAAAGAGCTGCATTCATTTCAGGTGCCAGACCCCCTGCTTCCATAGAGAATTACCTCCATGGGGGGTGCCAGGGTCGCCAAGTTTAAATGTCCCGGTCACGCAGGCCAATAGGAAGTCACAAAGGGACGACATCATGGCTTCCTATTGGCCCACACGACATGTAAAGCCGCCATTATGTTAGCCCCAACAAGCCACGAATCTGCAACATGAAGGCGAAACTGGCACCCCCTACTGAGGTAAGTAACTCGGGAAGCACGGGGTCACCGGAGCTCACATTAACGGTGGTCAGCTCCGGAGACCTCCTGCTTCAATCCTATAACTAAGCGCAGAGAGATAACATGGTGGGGAGCTACGGAGAGGCAGATAACGACACACAGGAATCACATGGACAATGTAACCGGGAGCGCAGCGCAGAGAGAACGTGGTGGGGAGCTACGGAGAGGCAGATAACGAGATACAGGGATCACATGGACAATGTAACCGGGAGCGCAGCGCAGAGAGAGAACGTGGTGGGCAGCTACGGAGAGGCAGATAACGACACACAGGAATCACATGGACAATGTAACCGGGAGCGCAGCGCAGAGAGAGAACGTGGTGGGGAGCTACGGAGAGGCAGATAACGACACACAGGAATCACATGGACAATGTAACCGGGAGCGCAGCGCAGAGAGAGAACGTGGTGGGCAGCTACGGAGAGGCAGATAACGACACACAGGAATCACATGGACAATGTAACCGGGAGCGCAGCGCAGAGAGAGAACGTGGTGGGGAGCTACGGAGAGGCAGATAACGACACACAGGAATCACATGGACAATGTAACCGGGAGCGCAGCGCAGAGAGAGAACGTGGTGGGGAGCTACGGAGAGGCAGAGAACGACACACAGGAATCACATGGACAATGTAACCGGGAGCGCAGCGCAGAGAGAGAACGTGGTGGGGAGCTACGGAGAGGCAGATAACGACACACAGGGATCACATGGACAATGTAACCGGGAGCGCAGCGCAGAGAGAGAACGTGGTGGGGAGCTACGGAGAGGCAGATAACGACACACAGGGATCACATGGACAATGTAACCGGGAGCGCAGCGCAGAGAGAGGACGTGGTGGGGAGCTACGGAGAGGCAGATAACGACACACAGGGATCACATGGACAATGTAACCGGGAGCGCAGCGCAGAGAGAGGACGTGGTGGGGAGCTACGGAGAGGCAGAGAACGAGACACAGGAATCACATGGACAATGTAACCGGGAGCGCAGCGCAGAGAGAGGACGTGGTGGGGAGCTACGGAGAGGCAGATAACGACACACAGGAATCACATGGACAATGTCACCGGGAGCGCAGCGCAGAGAGAACGTGGTGGGGAGCTACGGAGAGGCAGATAACGAGACACAGGAATCACATGGACAATGTCACCGGGAGCGCAGCGCAGAGAGAGAACGTGGTGGGGAGCTACGGAGAGGCAGAGAACGACACACAGGAATCACATGGACAATGTAACCGGGAGCGCAGCGCAGAGAGAGAACGTGGTGGGGAGCTACGGAGAGGCAGATAACGACACACAGGGATCACATGGACAATGTAACCGGGAGCGCAGCGCAGAGAGAGAACGTGGTGGGGAGCTACGGAGAGGCAGATAACGACACACAGGAATCACATGGACAATGTCACCGGGAGCGCAGCGCAGAGAGAACGTGGTGGGGAGCTACGGAGAGGCAGATAACGAGACACAGGAATCACATGGACAATGTCACCGGGAGCGCAGCGCAGAGAGAGAACGTGGTGGGGAGCTACGGAGAGGCAGAGAACGACACACAGGAATCACATGGACAAACACAAACATCAGTAGCTCTATTTTGAGACCCAATATTTCTCCGGTTTGTGAAGGAAGCATGGTTATGCCAAGAGGAAGCTATAGAAGAACTAGAGTGAAAGTTTCAAATTCCACGTCTCCCACAGAAATCCAAAATGCTGACCTGTATAATGATGCAGAATATATTTCTATGCTTCGAACCACGCGAGATCTGTAGTACTTGGTGTTTCGGGAAAACAATACAAAGTATTCACTTCCATAAGGGGCAAATCACTAATAAAGCTCACCACACTTCTGGCCGTGTTTCACCCACCTGTGGTTTGGTCAGTTCGATCGCAACGTGCTGGATTTCCATGGTCCAGTCTATTTTGGGCGTCTGCAGTTCCAGTTCTGCGTAAGGGTTGATGTACAGCTTTGCGGATGCAGATACCGGCTTGAAGACTTAAAATGAACAAGGAAGATGGAACAGTAAAATATATTGGCAATTTCCCATGGTTAACTCCATTATTGTATTCATTGCCCGTCAATCACAGAGATGATTCTGATACCCAAATGTCCTCTCTTGGGGTGTCCCCTTTGTGGTGACTTCTGCAGAAACCCACAAATAATTACACAATGGTATATTGCACAAAAGAAAGAAAGTAGCAGGCTCAACCCCATCAACTGGGCCCATCAATGGGCAGAGTTGTTGGGCCCAGTTGATATGGGAAGTCAATTTGCATGCCTCCATTTACATTACCACGTTGGATGGACAAGTGTACTAAAGAGTGATAAGAGGAGAAGCGGACAAGACAAACACAAGGGACAGAAGATCATACAGAAAGAGACATAGGCCCTGCCCCCAGTGAACGCGACCGAACAAAGAGACTGCCTTCTTTGGGGCCGGGACCAGTCAGCGCATGCGGGGGCATGCTGAAAGCACGATGGTGGAACCACTTTGCCAAAAGAAACACACAGATACACAGCAAGCTCTAAGGAACCCCAAAAATTACCACATACATTATATATATATATATATATATATATATATATAATATATGTCAATTGGAGTGCTAGTGGTCGTGGCTAAATGTATACATACAAAGCCCAAAGCTACAGCCAATATGACAAAAATACACAGTGAAATACCTATATATCTCTTGAAAAAGGGTCACTTAGTTAAACCCTTTGGCCAAAGCGCTATAAGCCTGCTAGAGAGACAGCTGGTGTCAGCTGTTTTGGAGGTTGCGGCTGGTTGTGACAGATCCAATGCGATCCTTCTTCCTCTAATTAGAGAGCTAAATAAGAATTTTAATCAGTTAGTGTTAGGACCTGCTAACGGTCATGCCTTGATGTGACTAGCAGGCTTATAATGCTTTGGGCCAAAGTTTTTAACTAAATTACCCCTTTTCAAGAGATATATAGGTATTTCACTGTGTATTTTTGTCATGTTGGATGTAGCTTTGGGCTTGTTTGTTTTTTGTTGTATACATTTAGTAGCCACGCCCACTAGCACTCCAATTGAGATATATATATATATATATTATATATATATATATATTATATATATATAATATATATATATATATTACATATACACACATATACACACATACACACATATACACACACACACACACACACACACACACACACACACACACACACACACACACACACACACACACACACACACACACACACACACACACACCACACACACATATATACATATACATAGTTACATAGTAGATGAGGTTGAAAAAAGACGTAGGTCCATCAAGTTCAACCTATGCTAAATTTAGACAACAGATACTTTATCCTATATCTATACTTACTTATTGATCCAGAGGAAGGCAAACAAAAAACCCCATTAAGGGGAAAAATTAATTCCTTCCTGACTCCAAGAATTGGCAATCGAATTAATCCCTGGATCAACATCCTTCCCATGTATACTTATTTGGTATATCCTTGTATACCTTTCCTTTCTAAAAAGATGTCCAACCTTTTTTTGAACAAATCTATTGTATCTGCCATCACAGTCTCCATGGGTAATGAATTCCACATTTTAACTGCCCTTACTGTAAAGAACCCTTTCCTTTGTTGCTGGTGAAATTTCCTTTCCTCCAACCTTAAGGGATGCCCCCGAGTCCTTAGTACTTGCCCGTGGGATGAATAGTTCTTTTGAAAGCTGCTTGTATTGTCCCTGAATATATTTGTATATAGTTATCATATCCCCTCTTAGACGCCTCTTTTCTAATGTAAATAAATCTAATTTAGCTAGCCTCTCCTCATAAGTTAGAATGTCCATCCCCTTTATTAATTTGGTGGCACTTCTCTGCACTCTCTCTAGTTCCATAATGTCTTTTCTTAGGATTGGTGCCCAAAATTGTACTCCATATTCAAGGTGTGGGCTTACTAATGCTTTGTAAAGGGGCATAATTATGTTTACTTCCTTCCATCCATTGCCCGTTTGATGCAAGATAAGATCTTGTTTGCCTTTGCAGCTACTGTATGACATTGGGCACTATTATATATATACATACATGTATACATATATATACATATATATATATATATATATATACATATATATACATACACACACACATACTATATATATATATATATATATATATATATATATATATATATATACACACACATACACACACACGTATATATATTATGTGGTAATTTTTGGGGTTTCTTAGAGCTTGCTGGGTATCTGTGTGTTTATTAACTTTGTCCAGCTGGTCTCAGCTGTTGGAGGTCAGTGGCCCCTCCCTCCCAGGTTTTAAGCTCGCCCCTCCCCACTTTCCAAGTGAGCAGGTCTTGCATGTGGCTGTTTGTGACAGATCCAATGCAATCATTCTTCCTCTAATTATAGCGGTAAATAAGAATTTTAATCAGTTAGAGTTAGGACCTGCTTATGCCTTGATGTGGCTAGCAGGCTTAAGACGCTTTGGCCAAAGGGTTTAACTAAATGACCCTTTTTCAAGAGATATATAGGTATTTCACTATGTATTTTTGTCATATTTGATGTAGCTTCGGGCTTGTTTTTTGTTGTACACTTTATCAAAAAACAAGAAATTTGTCTTTCGACGCTGCGGCTACGTCACGGCAGCGGTTCAGCCAATGATGGTGAACCAGCCGCGTGATGTCATGGCCGCGCCCCCTGCCAAAAATCTTGTCTTTCCTCCCCCTGCTCTTCTGTTGACGTGCGCTCCATCGCGAGCCTAGACCACAGATCGTGTCTGAAACTGGTGCACGCGGCGCCAGGCGCTCTGACGCCCGCAGTGACATGGGCCGCAGCCTTATAGGAGACAAAACACTACTTACTGTACTGGTAGTCTTTGGGTTTTCGGTCACCAGACATTACTCCTCCTTTTAACTCCGTCTAAAACAGAAAAAACAAACTTCGCTGTACTAAACATGCCCCAATGAAAGCATTGAAACGCCGTTTCCGTGAATATTACTGTAGGTCATGGTTTGTTTTACACAGGAACAAATATGTCCCCATCACATGAAGTCACTCTAAATATGCCCACATAAGCCCCTCATAAGAGGACTAAACAGAGGAAGGAGGATTACAGGTCCTGCTCAACACACAGGGACATTGCACAAGAGGAAGGAGGTCAAACAGTGCGACCGCCCACGTTTCAGGCCCACAAAATGGCACTGAAAAAACGAGATCACAATTTTTTCTGAAAGGTAATTACTAAGCTCCGACAATTAAACATCCTTTGGTTCACAATCGTGCTAGAAGAACTACAACTATAGGTGGGTGTTTACGCGATACGCCTGCGAGTTGATGACTGGTAGTCGGTGTGGCGCTGAGGCGTTTGTGCGATACGGCTGCGAGTTGATGACATTTCAGTCGGTGTGGCGCTGAGGCGTTTGTGCGATACGCCTGCGAGTTGATGACTGGTAGTCGGTGTGGCGCTGAGGCGTTTGTGCGATACGCCTGCGAGTTGATGACTGGTAGTCGGTGTGGCGCTGAGGCGTTTGCGCGATACGCCTGCGGGTTAATGACATCCGTCGGTTTGGTGTTACCACTTTGATAACAATGAGTTCTCATCTTCAAAGAAAGATGCCTCTCCTGGCATCAATGTATCATGGCCCCTTGCTGTGATTGCACTCCGCTGGAGGAAGTGATTAAATACAGATATAAGAGAAGCTACATGGAGAGAGAGACAGAGACAGAGAGAGAAGGAGAGAGAGAGAAGGAGAGAGAGGGGAGGAGAGAGAGGGGAGGGAGAGAGGAGGGAGGAGAGAGAGGGGAGGAGAGAGGGGAGGAGAGAGAGGGGGAGGAGAGAGAGGGGAGAGAGAGAGGGAGGAGAGAGAGGGGAGGAGAGAGAGAGAGAGAGAGAGAGAGAGAGAGAGAGAGAGAGAGAGAGAGAGAGAGAGAGAGAGAGAGAGAGAGAGAGGGGAGGAGGGGAGGAGGGGAGGACAGAGAGATAGAGAGAGGGAGGGGAGGGGGAGGGGAGGGGAGGAGAGAGAGAGAGAGAGAGAGAGAGAGAGAGAGAGAAGAGAGAGAGAGAGAGAGAGAGAGAGAGAGAGAGAGAGAGAGAGGAGAGAGAGAGAGAGAGAGAGAGACAGAGGGGGGGGAGGGGGAGGAGAGAGAGAGAGAGAGAGAGAGGAGAGAGAGAGAGAGAGAGAGAGAGAGAGAGAGAGAGAGAGAGAGAGAGAGAGAGAGAGAGAGAGAGGGGGGGCAGAGAAAGAGAGAGAGAGAGAGAGAGAGAGAGAGAGAGAGAGAGAGAGAGAGAGAGAGAGAGAGAGAGAGAGAGAGGGGGGGGGGGGACAGAGAAAGAGAGAGAGAGAGAGGGGGGGGGGGACAGAGAGAGAGAAAGAGAGAGGAGGGGAGGACAGAGAGAGAGAAAGAGAGAGAGAGAGAGAAGAGAGGGGGGGGAGGACAGAGAGAGAGAGAGAAAGAGAGAGGGGGAGGGGAGGGGAGGGGAGAGGAGGGAGAGGGAGAGGGAGAGGGAGAGGGAGAGGGAGAGGGAGAGGGAGAGGGAGAGGAGAGGGAGAGGGCAGAGGGAGAGGGAGAGGGAGAGAGAGAGAGAGAGAGAGAGAGAGAGAGAGAGAGAGAGAGAGAGAGAGAGAGAGAGAGGACGGGGACAGAGAGAGGGGAGGACAGAGAGAGGGGAGGACAGGACAGAGAGAGGGGAGGAGAGGACAGAGAGAGGGGAGGAGAGGACAGAGAGAGGGGAGGACAGAGAGAGGGGAGGAGAGGACAGAGAGAGGGGAGGAGAGGACAGAGAGAGGGGAGGAGAGGACAGAGAGAGGGGAGGAGAGGACAGAGAGAGGGGAGGAGAGGACAGAGAGAGGGGAGGAGAGGACAGAGAGAGGAGAGGAGAGGACAGGACAGAGAGAGGGAGGAGAGGACAGAGAGAGGAGGACAGAGAGAGAGGGGGGAGGGGAGGACAGAGAGAGAGGGGAGGGCAGGACAGAGAGAAAGGGGAGGGGAGGACAGAGAGAGGGGAGGACAGAGAGAGGGGAGGACAGAGAGAGAGGGGAGGGACAGAGAGAGAGGGGAGGACAGAGAGAGAGGGGAGGACAGAGAGAGGGGAGGACAGAGAGAGGGGAGGACAGAGAGAGGGGAGGACAGAGAGAGGGGAGGACAGAGAGAGGGGAGGACAGAGAGAGGGGAGGACAGAGAGAGGGGAGGACAGAGAGAGGGGAGGACAGAGAGAGGGGGCAGGACAGAGAAACCAAAAATTAGTGAGCGAGATATCATAAATGGATGTATCAATTTGGCTTCTTTATTTTTATCTTCTATTTTCCCCCCATCTGTGTTCATAAAAACACGAACGCCTGAACGCCTGAACGCCAGCCAACAGGAAAACTGCATTAAGTACCAAACTTGATGAACAAGTTTCACACACGTGACGTGGACGGGCGACCAAATAAACGATGGGGATTACGTGGCGCCAGCGAAGGAAAACAATCGCGTCCTGATTTCTCAGGAACAGCAGGAAGGAGCAAATGTCATCTTACTAAATAATACAGGGTAGATGGTAAGGTCATGTGCAAAACACACACAAGGGTTTCTTGGAAATCCTGTTCATGAAAACAGCATCAAAAACAAACACGCACAGCCCGTGGTTATTGACACGTGTGTAACAGGCGTTCCAGGTAATTCCGCCGTGGGAAACCAGGAGGATAACGGTCACAACAGCTCTGATACCAGACAAATAGAATGACATCTTACCGGCCTTTTGTTGTTGAACCAAAGGGCGGCTCATGTCTTCCTGAGCCAACGCGGAACACATCCCGCTCCGACGCGTCAAAACAAGAAGCGGGAAGAGAGTGGCGGCAGATAGGCCATGCCCAGAAGACCGCCGCGAAAGTTGTTTGCCCCCAAAGCAAGGTTAACCCCCCCACCAATTCTGAACATACACTGGATTTGCACAGGTAGGAATACACACAGGTATTGAACACGAATCTACAGAGGTGGCCAAGTCCAGTCCTCAAGGGCCACCAACAGGTCAGGATATCCCTGCTTCAGCACAGGTGGCTCAGTCGAAAACTGCACCACCTGTGCTGAAGTGATATCCTTAAACCGGACCTGTTGGTGGCCCTAGAGGACTGGAGTTGGTCACCCTGCACAACCCTCATTGTTGCCAATGGGACTAAAATCCCGTAGAAGCTTGGACCCTTCAGCCTTCAAACGATCATTTCCAGCGTCGGCTCCGAGCGTTTCACCAGACAAGCCACGGAGGAGGAAACCTACCGAGATCAAACACCACGAAACGCAAGAAGAAACCAAGTCCTGCTGCCAAGGACGTCTCTGCTCTTCCCGGGGTGGGACTGGAGACATTATGACCGGCACTCTAGGGGCCCTTGAGAGGTTCAGGGAGCACCATGAGATCATTTGGCGTTTTCTAGCGTGAAGTCACATTTCATGCAGTGAATGCAGTCGGAACGGAAATCTAGACCCCCCCAAACTTCGGTTTGCGACCACGTGATCGGAACCCCAAGTGATCCGTGGTCGCGATCCCGGAAGACCAGCAGCGGTCTGGGGCATTTTGTCTTCATGCAAAGGGTTAAAGAAATGGCTAACCATTATACATTTATTCTGTAGTACTGTGTGTAGTTGGTGCGAGCCGAGAGATTATGCAGCACTAAGAAGAGCTTACAATGCAAGTTTGGGTGCTGGTCTGGGGTCACTCACTGTATGGAGACATAGAGAGACATAGAGTGACATAGAGAGACAGAGTGACATAGAGTGACATAGAGTGACATAGAGTGACATAGAGTGACATAGAGTGACATAGAGTGACATAGAGTGACAGAGATGACATAGAGTGGCATAGAGAGACATAGAGAGACACAGAGAGACACAGAGAGACATAGAGAGACAGAGAGACATAGAGATACATAGAGAGACCGAGACACACACAGAGACCGAGAGAGAGACCCAGAGTGAGAGAGACCCAGAGTGAGAGAGACCCAGAGTGAGAGAGACCCAGAGAGAGAGAGAGAGAGCGAGACCCCGAGAGAGAGAGCGAGACCCCGAGAGAGAGAGCGAGACCCCGAGAGAGAGAGCGAGACCCCGAGAGAGAGCGAGACCCCGAGAGAGAGCGAGACCCCGAGAGAGAGACAGACCCCGAGAGAGAGACAGACCCCGAGAGAGAGACAGACCCCGAGAGAGAGACAGACCCCGAGAGAGAGACAGACCCCGAGAGAGAGACAGACCCAGAGAGAGACCCAGAGAGAAGAGCGGGGTATATCGCAGCTACCCCGTTATACGTCGCCCGATTTTACGTAAGCATGGAAGGCACCAACGGTCCGCAGAGAAGTCCCTATTCTGCACCGGCAGCGCACATTGCGCCTCACTAATCGTCTGCGTTGTTTATGATGCAGCACGCAAGATATCTTGTATTTTTTTTTTTTAATAGGACGATGGTTTTGTTGCAGGTATTTTCATTGGCAGAGGGGACGGTGGGTGACTTAGCGTCAGCCTGGCTGTTCTCTAGATGGTCGGCGACTCTTAGCGTCACCTCACCTTACCCCTCCCCCAGCCTGCTCCCCTGGGTCCGCTTAATACGCGTGTTTAGAGTGATAGTTATATGCTGCAGACGCGAGCCATTATGTTCTAAGAATAAGACATTCTACGCTTTGGCCCTTGAGCACTGGCAGCAGAATTCTTCTCTGTTCCTTTTGTTGCCTACGGCCGCGTCCATAGCGGAACGCGTTGGCTTCCGCGCTCTCCGTTTGACCCGGAGTCTTGTTTGTATTGCGAAGCGCCGCTCTCCCTGTAGCACATAGGCATTGGCGTCATAGTGTTCGTTTTGGTGCGAGCTGCGTAGCTGGCGCCGTATCCTGCACTATGCACGCGGCCAAACATACAGGATATTATCCCTCCTTAAGAGAAATGACTATGTAACAATAACTAGTCTATACGCACAAACACACACTGCAGCCCCCACCTCTATACGCACAAACACACACTGCAGCCCCCACCTCTATACGCACAAACACACACTGCAGCCCCCACCTCTATACGCACAAACACACACTGCAGCCCCCACCTCTATACGCACAAACACACACTGCAGCCCCCACCTCTATACGCACAAACACACATTGCAGCCCCCACCTCTATACGCACACACACACTGCAGCCCCCACCTCTATACGCACAAACACACATTGCAGCCCCCACCTCTATACGCACACACACACTGCAGCCCCCACCTCTATACGCAGGAAAGGCAGGCCTGTCTGAGACATGAAGGTGCTCACAAGAGATATTTGTATTTGCCATTTAATAATAATGAGTCAATCACCCAGGTCTCTCTCCTTCAGCACTGCCCCCGCCCCCCCCATTGGGCTGTTCTGGCCCCAAGACAAAGCCTATAATTGTCGCTGCTCTGCCCTATAGATGCCGTACAGCCTATACGCTCTTGGCCCAGAGGGATAATTACAGCATCCAGCGCTTCAGATGCATTGACGTTACTACCACAGAGCGGCAGTGTGCGAGTACGCGGGATTGCACGCGCTGCGGGCGGGTTTAAGGACACGGCAGTTACATTTAATTAGGCAGCTTTCCTTGTCCCCGGCTCCGGCTGGGAAAACCCCATCCTGCAGTTTCAATTACTGAACACAAAGGGTCTACAGACGCACCAGGACGTAGCATGAGGAGCAAGGTTATACATTAACCCACGGAGGAGAACGCCATTAACCCACGGGGGGAACACGGACATCGAGCCAATGTGCACAGCAATGAAGACCACGGAAAGCTGCAATAACGCCCTGCTACAACAGGGGTGGTCAACGTCAGTCCACAAGGGCCAACAACAGGTCAGGTTTTCAGGATATTCCTGCTTGAGCACAGGTGGCTCAATTAGTCTCTGCTTCAGCACAGGCTGTCTTCGACTGAGCCACCGATTGCGCTACCTGTGCTGAAGCAGGGATATCCTGAAAACCTGACCTGTTGGTGGCCCTTGAGGACTGGAGTTGGCCACCCCTGCGCTCGTTAGGGAGCGTGGCTTTAATGTGGTATGGGGGAAGTGTGTGTGGCACGCTCACCCGGAGAAGTGATGTGATCTTTTCTGAGGATAAGATTATAGTAGAGGCTCGCTCGCGCCCAAGCAACCTGCACTCCTGGAGGCGTGGCCGTGACGTCACGTGAGCGGCCCGCCCTCACTGGCTGAACCGCTCACGTGACGCGGTCGTCGCGTTGCAAAAAAAATTGAATTGTATTTTTAAATATAGGTCGCCCGCTCTATGGCCAGGTGCGCGGCCTGCCTCGGGGGCGCGCGGCCTGCCTCGGGGGCGCGCGGCCTGCCTCGGGGGCGCGCGGCCTGCCTCGGGGGCGCGCGGCCTGCCTCGGGGGCGCGCGGCCTGCCTCGGGGGCGCGCGGCCTGCCTCGGGGGCGCGCGGCCTGCCTCGAGGTGCGCGGCCTGCCTCGGGTACGCGGCCTTTTGTTTATGGCGCGCGCAGGCGCTATAATCGCGGCCTTACAGTCGAAGGGGAAGTTCTAGTTAGTGTTGTCTGTGTATGTATATACTGTATTATGTGTGTGTGTGTGTGTGTATTGTATATGTATATAGTGTGTGTGTGTGTGTGTGTGTATTGTATATGTATATAGTGTGTGTGTGTGTGTGTGTGTGTGTGTGTGTGTGTGTGTGTGTATTGTATATGTATATAGTGTGTGTGTGTCTGTGTGTGTCTGTGTGTGTGTGTGTGTGTGTGTGTGTGTGTGTGTGTGTCTGTGTGTCTGTGTGTGGTGTGTGGTGTGTGGTGTGTGGTGTGTGGTGTGTGGGTGTGGGTGTATAGGTGTGTGTGTGTGTGTGTGTGTGTGTGTGTGTGTGTGTGTGTGTGTGTGTGTGTGTGTGTGTGTGTGTGTGTGTGTGTGTGTGTGTGTGTGTGTGTGTGTGTGTGTGTGTGTGTGTGTAATTTATGGATATATAAATATACTATATCAAATATTTTATATCTATATACACACACTACACACACATACATATACACACACATACATATATACACACACACACACACGGGTATCAGTAACCTCCCTGTTATACCATCATACAGATAATTAGTTCCTGTGTCCACATTTCATATTTCAGATGTGAATCCATCCAAGGCTTTGCCATTAAAAGCAACACAAAATAATATCTGCCTTTTAGAGATGTTACATACACAATCTATACATACATATATAAGGTGTGTGTGTGTGTGTGTGTGTGTGTGTGTGTGTGTGTGTGTGTGTGTGTGTGTGTGTGTGTGTGTGTGTGTGTGTGTGTGTGTGTGTATATATATATACACACACACATATACATACACACACACACACACACACCTGTGTATGCGTGCGTGTATGTATATTTATCACACACACACACACACACACACACACACACACACACACACACACACACACACACACAAATAATACAGTGCACGCACAGTGCTGGCTTGTAAGCAGACTAATCGTGTCCTGCAGCTGATGTGTCAGGTGGCGCGGTGGCTTACACACAGCTATATATAGACTCCTGAATGTCATTGTTATGTCACACAGATCGGTAAGGCGTCTGGTTAATGCAGCGCAGGGCTTGCGCCGGTAATTACGGCTCTATTATTTAAGGTGCAGTCTGTGTTCCCCGCAGATATGCAACACCTTCTCAAGCGGTTTTAACCCTTGTTCTATCATGCGAGATTCATTGAATCGTTCTTATTCGTTTAAATCAAACATGAAGACTAACAGAATAAACGAAGGATATTAAAATGCACCGGATATTTCTAAATCAACGATAAAAGCTGATGCAGCTTTTACAGCGTCCGTGCTGACCGCCATGTTTGTTTATTTACGTTACGGGATCTCTTCTCGCGGTTTATTACTAAAATCTGATGCACCGTCAAGGTGATAGAAGCATTTGAAATACGGAGGTGTTCGGGAACTTAAAATGGAGTTCTCCCTGGGGCCTGCTGCCGTCTAAAGGTTACCATGGTAACTACAGAGATTTAAAATAAATAAATAAAAATGAAAGAGCGGGACGGTTTTAGGGGCCACCTTACGAACCTTGTACGAGTTAAACCCACATCCGCCAGCTGCCTAAAACCGAACTAATCAGAACCGCCCGTTTTGCAACGTTTCAACACTTTATCTTGTACCAATATTTGTGAGGTCCCTGAAAATAGAGGGGACATGGAAACCGAGGGATCCCGTCACTTGTGTGGCGAGAATGGCTGCATCAAAAAGCAATTATGGACCATACTTCCATTCAAGCTTTTTCCCCGCGGTCAACACGTTATTCCGATCACGCGTCCTGCAGTGTGTAACATTTCCACACACAACAATACGAGATTATATACCTATATATCTAGATAGATAATAAAAAGATCACTTGTGAGCACATTCACGTCTTAAACAGGTCTGCAACCCTGCCTTCCACCATTATCCCCAGCATATAGTGCTTTCACTGCAGCAAGGGATTCTGGGAAATGACATGCAAATGAGCACAACGTGTCACCTTTTGTCTGAAAAACCATTGTTACATGGAACCCATATAAGCGAATGCTCACTGTTAACACAGCTTTAAAGCACAGCATTGGAATCAGATGCAAAGCCAGAGAAACCACTCACAGACATGGTTATATGGGCTCCATGTAACAATGTTTTTTCAGACAAAAGGTGACACGGTGTCATGGAACAGAAATACCCCTGTCTGCCTTCTCTGTTTGAGCCCCCCTTCCCTTGGCAGTTCCCCCTGCTAGCTGCACTAGGATGTCACTTTCCTTGCAGTTCCCTCTCAGTGCAGATGGAATGGATACATTATGTATCTCTTTTTCCTTCCAGTCTGTCATACCCCTGGTTGCTCTGGCAACATCTCCAGTCCTCCTAGTTTTGGGCTTTTCCATTTCCCCCCCTGTCTTTTGCTGTCAGTTAGTGCAGTCTCACTGAACCTTTAGTGTGACCCCTGCCCCTCACTTCCTTTTCCACCATTACCTCTGGATGAGTGAGCACTGCTGTAACTCCTGTATGGTAGGATTATCTTCTCACCTGCTCTTAACTACCAAGGCACCCACAGAGAGACACTATTCATACATAACATCTCTTCACAAGTGACTGTATTTCATGCTACTTTCCCCAAATAAAGTAAGAAAAGAAACAGAACTTGTTGCGCTTGGAAAAGAGGGCCGAGTTGACACTATCTGGGCTAAATCATCTTACACATGACCCCTGGCTTTCAGAATACACGGTGTGCTCATTTGCATGTAATTTCCCAGAATCCCTTGCTGCAGTGGAAGCACTGTATGCTGGGGATAATGGTGAAAGGCAGGGTTACAGACCTGTCTAAGGCCTCGGCCATGTTTACCGCTTGCTGGCGGAAGCGTGCTGAGGCGCGCTCCCGCTCAGCACTGAGCCCCTACAGCCGCAATTAGAGCGGCTTTAGTAGGGGCTCACCTGCGCTTCCGCACGCTTGCGGAAGCGCAGGTCTTAGGGGAATTTTAAATTCCCCCGCTTGTCGGCGCGACAGGCCGGTCACGTGAGCGGTTCGCCCAATGAGGGCGAACCAGCTCCGTGACGTCACTGGCCCGTCCCCGGCCAGTGACGCGCCCGCCCCCGGCCCTCCCCCTGACAGCGCGTGCGGTAAGCAACCGCAAGGCCAGGGAAAGCACCCGCTTTCCCTGCGCCTCAGCGCGCCAGCAGGGAGCATGGCAGAGGCCTAAGACATGTGAATGTGCTCACAAGTGATCTTTTTATTTGCTATATGCAATACGGCAGAGGATTCTTGTTGCCTTTTTCACCCACCATAACTTAAAACGTATAGATATGATACACACACACACACACACACACACACACACACACACACACACACACACACACACACACACACACACACACACACACACACACAACTATAAAAAAATCAAAACAGAGCCCCAGAAGACTGATTAATATGATGAAACTGCAAGCATGGACCTGCAAGAGATGTGTTCCAGCTTGAATGCAGAATAGGGTTAGATTGAAGAAGGTCAGCAAGGTTATCTTATACACGCTGCACACTGCAGACACGTCCAGCAGCTGCAGGGAACTATGGAGAACTGAATAAGGTTTATAGACAAGTGACCTTCCCTGAAGAGAAGACTTTTGCAACATGTTTACCTGGACTAATCCAAGTCTGCTAAACGCATCAAAGACCCATCGCCTACACTAAGCCAGTTAGAGGAGATAACTGGAAACTGCGGACAAGAAGATACAGCTAGGGCGATATGGGGGAGCGGGAAGGGGGGGATTGGAGTATGCATGATGTCAGAATGAAGCACAAACACCGATTCCTTCAGGTAAATATTATCAGTGCTGGAGGAGAGATCAGTTGTCTTGACCTGGTGTTTGCTCTCCGCACACAGAGGCCACACTGTGCTATTATCCCAAGTGTGTGCTGTGCTAATAAACTACATTTACTTTGTGAAACATCTGTGTTGAACAGACGCGCACAGACGCACAGACAGATACCCGCCTTCTCTGCTCTTACCTTCTCCCACGGCATCTCCTGCATGGTCCGACATCGTGGCTCCGAGACATCCAATTGCGCCGTATTGCCATGACAAATGGACGTCATGGAGCCATGATGGGAACCTGTAGGAGGAGAAGTCACCGGAGAAGGTAAGAGTTACAGAGGACCCGCGCTCTTCCCCCACCAATGTGTGTCGTGGAGAAGCGCACTGGGCCTCTAACCATGGGGCTCGGTGCACAGGCACCGCAATCATGCCAGACACAAAGAAAAGCGTGCGTCCCGATCTCTGCGTGACCGTACAGAACAGCGTGCCCCCGATCTCTGCGTGACCGTACAGAACAGCGTGCCCCCGATCTCTGCGTGACCATACAGAACAGCGTGCCCCCGATCTCTGCGTGACCATACAGAACAGCGTGCCCCCGATCTCTGCGTGACCGTACAGAACAGCGTGTCCCCGATCTCTGCGTGACCGTACAGAACAGAGTGTCCCCGGATCTCTGCGTGACCATACAGAACAGCGTGCCCCCGATCTCTGCGTGACCATACAGAACAGCGTGCCCCCGATCTCTGCGTGACCATACAGAACAGCGTGTCCCCGATCTCTGCGTGACCGTACAGAACAGCGTGTCCCCGGATCTCTGCGTGACCATACAGAACAGCGTGCCCCCGATCTCTGCGTGACCATACAGAACAGCGTGCCCCCGATCTCTGCGTGACCATACAGAACAGTGTGCCCCCGATCTCTGCGTGACCATACAGAACAGCGTGCCCCCGATCTCTGCGTGACCATACAGAACAGCGTGTCCCCGATCTCTGCGTGACCATACAGAACAGCGTACACCCGATCTCTGCGTGACCATACAGAACAGCGTGCCCCCTGATCTCTGCGTGACCATACAGAACAGCGTGCCCCCGATCTCTGCGTGACCATACAGAACAGCGTGCCCCCGATCTCTGCGTGACCATACAGAACAGCGTGCCCCCGGATCTCTGCGTGACCATACAGAACAGCGTGCCCCCGATCTCTGCGTGACCATACAGAACAGCGTGCCCCCGATCTCTGCGTGACCATACAGAACAGCGTGTCCCCGATCTCTGCGTGACCATACAGAACAGCGTGCCCCCGATCTCTGCGTGACCATACAGAACAGCGTGTCCCCGATCTCTGCGTGACCGTACAGAACAGCGTGCCCCCGGATCTCTGCGTGACCATACAGAACAGCGTGTCCCCGGATCTCTGCGTGACCATACAGAACAGCGTACCCCCGATCTCTGCGTGACCATACAGAACAGAGTGTCCCCGATCTCTGCGTGACCATACAGAACAGCGTACCCCCGATCTCTGCGTGACCATACAGAACAGCGTGCCCCCTGATCTCTGCGTGACCATACAGAACAGTGTGCCCCCGGATCTCTGCGTGACCATACAGAACAGCGTGCCCCCTGATCTCTGCGTGACCATACAGAACAGCGTGTCCCCGATCTCTGCGTGACCATACAGAACAGCGTACCCCCGATCTCTGCGTGACCATACAGAACAGCGTGCCCCCTGATCTCTGCGTGACCATACAGAACAGCGTGCCCCCGGATCTCTGCGTGACCATACAGAACAGCGTGCCCCCGATCTCTGCGTGACCATACAGAACAGCGTGTCCCCGGATCTCTGCGTGACCATACAGAACAGCGTGCCCCTGATCTCTGCGTGACCATACAGAACAGAGGCAGATCACGGTTTTGAAAAAGCCTCATTTAAAGTCACCGGCACATTAAATCGGCACCTTCATTCCCACAGAAACACCAAACCCGCGGTATTTACCAAGATCTGTTCTCTGGACTTGAGATAATACATCTCGCTGTTCACGTTCCAATAGCTGCTGAAGCAATCGAGACGTACAAGCTGGGGAGAGAGGGAGAGAACGAGAGAAATCAGCTGCAGCACAACACATGTATGCACACACGTGCACACACGTGCACATATGCATGTACTGTACACACACGCCTGCACACAAACACTTAAGCATGTTTACACACAAATATATTTTCACACACAAAAACAACAGAGGTTTACACAGGAAAGGAGAGCAGACCTAGCTATGCTAGCACAATACACACCAAAACCATGTTATACACACACATCTGTAACACGGCAGTAACTGTGTGCGCTTATTGCTTCTTTTACACTTCACCTTGTAAATGACTTTGGCCGCTTCATTTAATATGCACGGTATCCAGGATTCATTGGAAGTCTGCAGGACACACAGAGAACAAACTAATTACTTCTTCTGAACAAAGGGACTTGTTTACATGGCCGCTTTCCATACCCACGCAGGTGAATAATAGGCCTCCTTCCCTGCGCGCTGGTACACCGTCACGTACACCACTCACACCAGGGGTGGCCAACTTCACTCCGCATGAGCCACTAAAAGGCCAAGTATTGGGGATATCCCTGCTTCAGCACTGGTGGCTCAATCAGTGGCCCAGTCGAACACCGCCACCTGTGCTGAAGCAGGGATATCCTGAACACCCGACCTGTTGATGGCCCTTGAGGACTGGTGTTAGCCACGCCTGACTAACACCCTCTCAGCGGGATGGACACGCCCTGTACAGCTTGGTAACAAACATGTCCGGCCATCTCCCAGTAATAAGCAGAGTTGGCATGGCAGCACGCCGGGCGTTACCTGCAGGCTCAGCTCCCCCAGGGTAACACCTACGGACATTGGCATGGTGGCATCAGTGATCTGTGAAAACAAGCCGGGGGCAAATCATCGGCGCGTCCATCACAGCGCAGGCAAAACCTTCACTTTCAGGTACGGAAACCCAAATCCAATATACATAGAATACATTGTGGCTTCTTGCACAGCGCTGTCCCTGACCCGCAGAGCTTACTATCTATGCTGCTGGTGCCTGAGGCACACGGAGAGAAAATCACCTTGGGCAAGTCACAAGAAGGTGACACCGGGAATTGAACCGGGGTCTCCCAATTCACACTCTGTCATTGTTTATAGACAGAGACAGACAGAGACACGCAGAGAGACAGAGACACGCAGAGAGACAGACACACGCAGAGAGACAGAGACACGCAGAGAGACAGAGACACGCAGAGAGACAGAGACACGCAGAGAGACAGAGACACGCAGAGAGACAGAGACACGCAGAGAGACAGAGAGACAGAGACACGCAGAGAGACAGAGACACGCAGAGAGACAGAGACACGCAGAGAGACAGAGACACGCAGAGAGACAGAGACACGCAGAGAGACAGAGACACGCAGAGTGACAGAGACACGCAGAGTGACAGAGACACGCAGAGTGACAGAGACACGCAGAGAGACAGAGACACGCAGAGAGACAGAGACACGCAGAGAGACAGACACACGCAGAGAGACAGACACACGCAGAGAGAGAGAGAGACACACAGAGAGAGAGACACACAGAGACAGACACACACACAGACAGAGACACACACAGACAGAGACACACACACACACACACACAGACACACAAAGACAACTAGGTGTTTTTGGCGCCCGAGGCAAGTTCCTCCGACAGTGCGCACCTCCGACTCCCCCCAGAAACACACAGTGCGCCAGGGCGAGCGATGACTTACATCATCCTCGTAGCGGACGTGGATACTGGTGATTTTCACCTGCAGGTTTTTGATGACCTGAGTGGCGAGTTTTTCCAGAAACGTGTCTTTTTTCTCCTCCTTCGGCTTGTCTTCGGGAAACGAAAGATACAAAAAGGACATCATTTAATCATTTAGTCTTCCCCACGTGCAAGCTGCATGTAAAATACCACACAATGCATGTAAAGCATCGCACAATGCAGGTAAAGCACCGCACAATGCATGTAAAGCACCGCACAATGCATGTAAAGCACCGCACAATGCATGTAAAGCACCGCACAATGCATGTAAAGCACCGCACAATGCATGTAAAGCACCGCACAATGCATGTAAAGCACCGCACAATGCATGTTGTGGAGCGAGATATATATTCCGCACACACCAAGTTGAATACCTCAGCAGAGGGATAGGTGCTCAGTAAGCCTGGAGAATAAAAGTCTAGAAGACCACTAAAGTTATCAAAATACCATCACAGCATGTAGGGGCGTGCAGGTGTGTCGGGGCGTGTAGGTGCGTTGGGGCGTGAAGGCGCGTCGGGGCGTGTAGGTGCGTCGGGGCATGTAGGTGCGTCGGGGCGTGTAGGTGCGTCGGGGCGTGAAGGCACGTCGGGGCGTGTAGGTGCGTCGGGGCGTGTAGGGGCGTGAAGGCGCGTCGGGGCGTGTAGGTGCGTCGGGGCGTGTAGGCGCGTCGGGGCGTGTAGGCGCGTCGGGGCGTGTAGGCGCGTCGGGGCGTGTAAGTGTGGGTGTGTGTGTAGGTGCGTCGGGGCGTGTAGGCGCGTCGGGGCGTGTAGGCGCGTCGGGGCGTGTAGGTGCGTCGGGGCGTGTAGGTGCGTCGGGGCGTGTAGGCGCGTCGGGGCGTGTAGGCGCGTCGGGGCGTGTAGGTGCGTCGGGGCGTGTAAGTGTGGGTGTGTGTGTAGGTGTGCACACACACACACACACACACACACACACACACTATACAGATGTCCTAAAAAATGTGAAATGTAATCATTTGCAAGTCTTTAAACGCATGTAACATGACGCTGCGATGCGCCTGCACGGTTTCTGGAGAACTAGTTGAGGAGCCCGGGGGCTTCGTACCGTTATCCCAGCCACAGTGTGAGGAGGAACGGGTCGCTTCCTCTGCTACCCTAAACACTGCTGGGAATCCCTCTGAAGGAGAAAAGCTTTGGTACGGCCGGGTGTGGGCGTACGGCCGGGTGTGGGCGTACGGCCGGGTGTGGGCGTACGGCCGGGTGTGGGCGTACGGCCGGGTGTGGGCGTACGGCCGGGTGTGGGCGTACGGCCGGGTGTGGGCGTACGGCCGGGTGTGGGCGTACGGCCGGGTGTGGGCGTACGGCCGGGTGTGGGCGTACGGCCGGGTGTGGGCGTACGGCCGGGTGTGGGCGTACGGCCGGGTGTGGGCGTACGGCCGGGTGTGGGCGTACGGCCGGGTGTGGACGTACGGCCGGGTGTGGACGTACGGCCGGGTGTGGACGTACGGCCGGGTGTGGACGTACGGCCGGGTGTGGACGCACGGCCGGGTGTGGACGCACGGCCGGGTGTGGACGTACGGCCGGGTGTGGACGTACGGCCGGGTGTTGACGTACGGCCGGGTGTGTACGTACGGCCGGGTGTTCAGTTCGAGCCGCTAGAAGTAGAAGCCGGGAAAAGAAAGCGTGGCTACGGAACAACGCTGCGTTGAAGAGAACCACGGAAAACATGCTTAGGAGATTGCGCTCACCCACCTTTCTTTGTGTCACGAACCTTGAAACGGTTCTTAAAATGTTTGCGCTTTTTGCGTTTAGCTCCTTTACATTGCAAGCGTGTGTGTGAGAAAGGGATAAAATAGGCGTTAGCAAACCCGCAGGCTCAGGCAGTGTTTAACAAGGTAGATTAGAAGATGGCTCACCGTGACGGGACGTGTCCCCATACAACACCACAACTAGACTTACCTGTAATGAAAACATCAACACTTATACCCACCAAAGCCTTAATATTGGTCTCAATAGATGGATCTTCCTCCCCGCGGTATAATACAAATAAAGGGGGATGGGTGAAAGGAGGGGAAGCTCCCGCATCAGCTTCAATAACAATAGAGAAAATATATAGCAGTAAATGTAAAATAAAGGAGAGAAGTCCTAAGGTGCAAATAGGGACACGGAGACTAAAACAAACAGAAAGATTCCCCAATGACTGCGCTCACAGTATTCACTGCGCCATACTTTGCGCGCATTCCTTGGGGAATCTCTCTGTTTGTTCTGCTAATAAGGTTCTGCTACTAAGGTTCTGCTACTAAGGTTCTGCTAATAAGGTTCTGCTAATAAGGTTTATTTTACATTTCTTACACTAGAATAACGGGAATTCAAAACTAGATAAACGATTTTGAAGCCGCAGTTCTGTTTTTTTCCCCCATTCGGGTTTTTACTTCGTATAAGATCTGTGATATCTCTTTCCAACGCTGTATTCATTGTACAGTATTAATCGGAGGCCCCCCTCAGGAGATTTAAGCGCCGGAAATATGAAGGTTTAAATGGAGCTCTCTCCAGAGCCCAGTGCGGGCTGAAGGTTACCGTGGTAACCGCAGAAGCTAAAAAGGAGGGAAAATCAAGTAGGACAAACTCAGGAGCAGGATACTGGGGGGGGGGTTCTCTGCTTATAGGCAGTTTCATTGCACTGGTGTAGAAAATACCCCCCACACACAGACCGACAGACACGCAGACCACACGCACGCACACACGCGCGCTCACTCCCCATACACGCACACACGCTCACTCCCCATACCATACCACACGCACTCACACCCTCCCTCCCTCACACTCACTCAGATCCGCCTACCCCCAAACACAGACCGACAGACACGCAGACCACACGCACGCACACACGCGCGCTCACTCCCCATACACGCACACACGCTCACTCCCCATACCATACCACACGCACTCACACCCTCCCTCCCTCACACTCACTCAGATCCGCCTACCCCCAAACACAGACCGACAGACACGCAGACCACACGCACGCACACACGCGCGCTCACTCCCCATACCACACACACTCACACCCTCCCTCACACACACTCAGATCCGCCTACCCCCACACACAGACCCCTCAAACACACACAGACACACCCACCCACCCCAACACACAGACTCAGATCACACACACAGAAACCCCCCACACATTTTTTAAAGATGGCCGGCATTGTGGTTTTCTAAACCTGCTAATTACCACAATTTAGGAAGTGAAGATGTTAATGAAAATGCTCAGAAAGTTCATTGTGAAGGAACTCGCGTTCCCGTGACGCGGGATCTGGGGTAGTACACACGGCGTACTTGGTTATTTTCGGCGCTAGGTCCCGATGCCTCTACCCATTTCTCCGGCATCCGAAAAATTCTAATATAATAATTTCCAGAAACGGAAGAACATGTAGAAGGCAAAGAAACGGTGATAGGACAAATGGGGTGTTATACACAAACAACAATACACACACATGTCATATTTGTATATACTGTACACATACACAGTGGTCGACAAATCACCAAAAAATCTACTCGCCACACAAAAAAATCTACTCGCCACCTAGTACCAAACGTGTGCTGCTTGGGCCAATAGGAGCTCGCCACGATGTTAAATCCACTCGCCCGGGGCGAGCAAATGTATAGGTTTGTCGAACACTGCACATACATAATTGTGTGGGAGAGGGGGGAGAGAGGGGAGAGAGGGGAGAAAGGGGAGAGAGGGGAGAAAGGGGAGAGAGGGGGGAGGGCAGATGGAGGGGGGAGAGAATACACACACAGCGTGATGTATATAGACGTATACAGATAGATACACAAACACACACAATGCATCTATCCATACGCACCAGCCTTGGAATCCCTATACACAAAGCTCTGCATGTCTGCAGAAGGATAGCCTGCATCCCGTGATAAGCAATAAGCAATAGAAGGCAAAATGTTCAACAAAGCAGATTATCCGCCCGGTATAACCAGGAGCCGTTCCACACGGAGAATAGTGGTACAAAGCGCAGCTTCCAAGCAGCCAGTGAAGAGCAGCACAGTGTCATACGCAACCTGCACATATGGCAGCTGCCCCTTGTAGATACGATACAGAATGAGGCTTATATACTGATAATGTAATACACAACCACAACAACCTGACGAGAGGCGCTTCAGGGATTATTCATTCATCTGCGATAGTGCCGATCGGGGGCGGGGAAATCAAATGCACGGAAACGATCACCAGCTTCAAATCGCAGTTGAATGAATAACCCCTGTAGTGCTCCACGGTGCCTTGTGTCACACTGCTATGGGAACGATAGACATTATGGTGAGGGCCGCCGACAGGGGGCAGGAGCCAAGATGACTGTGCCGGGACCAACTGGTACCAGAAGCTGGGCCCAACTGGAAGCCGGACCTGACTTCCGTGATGATCCACCAGGCTCTGCCCTCCTGAACTGTTGGAGTTGTGTCACCCGTCCGCCACCGGGCTACAGCCCAGGCGGTGCTTATCTCACCCCCACTCCCTTACTCCTCAACAATTCATAACTCGCCCGCGTGCTTAGCAATACCTCCCTTCTCTTCAAACTCCCACCCCCCCACCCAACAAGCCAGGGCCTTGGTAAGCACACGGTCTTGGGCCCGACATGTGCTATAGGTTCCTTCAGTCCCCCTTTCAACCTGTCCCACGGTACAATTATTCCGTAAAAAAGAGAGGACACCTATATAAGAAGGAGGCCACCTGCGACGCTTGGTACCTTTTTCGGCATTTTTTTGCAGGGCTTCCTCAATCCGCAGTAATTCTCGCTGCTTTGCCTCCTGAAGATGTTTCTCTTCTTTCTCTGCATCATATTTTATGCCTGTGGGGAAAGAGAATAATTGTGATGTGCTCGTAATGAACTATATATATATATATATATATATATATATATATATATATATACACATATATAAACACACATACACATGTAGAGGTATCAGTACCGTGTTAGCCGAGCTTCAATATATATCTCGCACACGTTAGCCACCCCTGTCGGATGCCTCTGTAGTGTCTAGCTCACGTGTAGCCACAGAGGAACCAACAGAGAACTCACTCCTGCCAGACCCCAGTGAGGACCGCACTAGTGCAGATGGGACACTGGATTTCCGCAGTTCCTACCGCCCGATTTGCTCACCAACCCTCGCCCATGCTCAAGGTCATGTGGCCCAGGAGTTATTAATTCCATCCTATCAACTTCAGCCTCTCTGCCCTGCCGCCACAAACCATTTCCATGAC